>NC_057803.1:303718132-303725247 GCF_018294505.1 Triticum aestivum | reverse complement strand
GGGCCGGCCACGGGCCGCGGCGGGCTCCGGCGGCGGCGGTGGAGAGAGAGGGAGGCGGCGAATGGGAGGCTGCCATGTGGCGGCGGACACGCCTGTCAGCAGGGAAAGTGTCCGGCGGCGCGCGAGGTGGATTTTAGGGTTTCGGACGAGGGCGATCCGGATTTCGGGGAAGGGTTCTTTAAATAGGCATAGAGGGAGCTAGGAGAGTCCAAATGAGGTGCGGTTTTCGGCCACGCGATCGTGATCGAACGCTCTAGATGATGGAACAGAGTTAGGTGGGTTTTGGGCCAAAATGGAGGGGTGTTGGGCTGCAACACACACGAGGCCTTTTCGGTCCCTCGGTTAACCGTTGGAGTATCGAACGAAGTCCAAATGATACGAAACTTGACAGGCAGTCTACCGGTAGTAAACCAAGGCCGCTTGGCAAGTCTTGGTCCAATCTGGAAATGTTTAGTCCCCACACACAAAAGAAAGGTAAAAATGACCACCGGAGGAGAACGAAGCGCCGGAATGCAAAACGGACAACGGGGAAAATGCTCGAATGCATGAGACGAACACGTATGAAAATGCAATGCACATGATGACATGATATGAGATGCGTGACAACAACAACAACACACGGAGACAAAATCCGAACCCGAGGAAATAAATATAACTTAACGCCGGAGACGGCAAGAGTTGGAGTACAAATTGGGAAAGTTACATCCGGGGTGTTACAACACTCCACCACTACGAAAGGATCTTGTCCCGAGATCTAGGACTAAAAGAACGCCTGGTACTCAGAACGGAGGTGATCGTCGCGTTCCCAGGTAGCTTCACGGTCGGAATGGTGTGACCACTTGACTTTGAGAAATTTGATTGACTTGTTGCGAGTCTTGCGTTCAGTCTCTTCAAGAATAGCAACTGGGTGCTCACAATAAGAGAGATCTTCTTGGAGCTCAATGTCCTCGAAGTTGACGGTGCGGTCAGGAGTCTTGAAGCACTTTCGAAGCTGAGAGACATGGAACACTTCATGAACATTTGCAAAGTTTGAAGGAAGCTCAAGTTGATAGGCGAGGTCGCCTCTCTTGCTGACAATCTTGAAAGGTCCCACGTATCTAGGGGCAAGCTTCCCGTTGATACCGAAGCGACGAGTACCTTTCATAGGAGAGACACGGAGGTAAACATGATCTTCGATCTCGAAAGCCAAATCACGGTGCTTACTATCATAGTAGCTCTTCTGACGGGATTGGGCTGCTTTGAGGTTATCCCGAATGACTTTGCACATTTCTTGTGCCTCTTTGATTAAGTCATTACCCAAAAGCTGACGTTCACCGGTTTCAGACCAGTTGAGAGGGGTACGGCACTTCCTGCCATACAGAATTGCAAATGGGGCCTTGCCCGAACTTGCTTGAAAACTGTTGTTGTAGGACAATTCAGCATAAGGAAGACAATCCTCCCACTTCATGTCGAAGGAGATCGCACAAGCCCTGAGCATATCTTCAAGAATCTGGTTGACACGCTCGACTTGACCGCTAGTTTGAGGATGGAAAGCTGTGCTGAAGCGGATGTTGGTACCCATGGCCTTCTGGAAAGAATCCCAAAACTTCGAGGTAAAGATGCTGCCACGGTCTAAAGAGATCACTTGTGGAATACCGTGTAGAGAGACAATTCGAGAGGTATAGAGTTCCGCCAATTGAGCTGCAGTGATCGACTCTTTGATAGGCAGAAAGTGAGCCACTTTGGTGAGTTTGTCGATGACAACGAATATAGCATCATTGCCACGCTTGGACTTTGGAATCCCAGTCATGAAGTCCATTTCAATGTGGTCAAACTTCCATTCTTGAATGGCAAGAGGTTGGAGGAGACCTGCTGGCCTTTGGTGTTCTGCCTTCACTCTTCTGCAGACATCACATTCATTCACGAATTGAGCGATCTCGCGCTTCATTCGAGTCCACCAATAAGCCTGCTTGAGGTCCTGATACATCTTCGTGCTCCCAGGGTGGATGGAGAGGAGAGAATTGTGAGGCTCATTCATGATCACTTTACGGAGGTCACCTTTGGGTACAACAATACGGTCCTCGAAGAAGAGAGTGTCCTTGTCATCAAGGCGGTAGCACTTGTACTTGGACTGACTCTTGGCAATCCCAATCTTCACCTTTTTCACCATAGCATCAAGAAGCTGGGCTTGGCGAATCTGGTCTTCTAAGGTAGGAGAGACTTGAAGGTTGGCGAGGAAACCTTGAGGAACAACTTGTAGATTAAGTTTGCGGAAAGCTTCACAAAGCTCGGGTTGATAAGGGTTGAGAATCAGACTGTTGCAGTAAGCTTTCCTGCTCAAAGCGTCAGCAATCACATTGGCCTTGCCTGGAGTATACTCAATACTCGGATTATACTCTTGAATCATTTCGACCCATCGAGTTTGCCTGAGGTTGAGATTAGGCTGAGTGAAGATGTACTTGAGACTCTTGTGATCAGTGAAAATGTCCACTTTTCTTCCCAATAGAAGATGTCTCCAAGTCGACAGAGCATGCACAACTGCCGCCAACTCGAGATCATGAGTGGGGTAGTTCTTCTCATTAGGCTTCAACTGGCGAGATGTATAAGCAACAACTTACTTCTCTTGCATCAATACTGCGCCAAGACCTTGGAGAGAGGCATCACAAAAGACCACGTACGGCTTGGATTCATCAGGCGGAGTCAGAACTGGAGCAGTGATCAATTTCTCTTTCAAAGTGTTGAAAGCAATGTCACAATCCGGAGACCAAACGTACTTGATGTGCTTCTGGACAAGATTTGAGAGAGGCTTCGCGATTTTAGAAAAGATTTCAACGAATCTTCAGCAATAGCTTGCGAGACCGAGAAAACTGCGGAGTTGCTTCACGTTCTGAGGAGGTTCCCAATTCACAATTGCAGACACCTTCTCAGGATTCACGGCAATGCCCTTGGTAGAGATGATATGACCAAGATAAAGAACCTCATCAAGCCAAAATTCACACTTGGAGAACTTAGCATAGAACTGATATTCCCTGAGCTTATCGAGAACCAAACGCAAGTGCTTGGCATGATCTTCCTTGTTCTTCGAGAAAACCAGAATGCCGTCGAGATAGACCAAAACGAAGTCATTGGTGTAGGCGTTGAAGATGAAGTTCATCATGCGAAAGAACGTCGGAGGAGCGTTGACGAGACCAAAAGACATGACAGTGTATTCATATGAACCAAAGCTTGTCCTGAAAGCCGTCTTGGGAATATCTTGCTCGCGGACTCGAATCTGATGATAACCCATACGGAGATCAAGCTTGGAGAATACTTGGGCACCTTTGAGTTGTTCGAACAGCTCATTGATGTTGGGAAGTGAGTATTTGTTCTTGATGGTCTTTTTGTTCACTGGACGGTAATCAACACAAAGTCGGTCCGTTCCATCCTTCTTCTTCACAAAAAGAACACCACAACCCCAGGAGAAGAACTAGGCCGGATGAGACCCATTTTCTCTTGAATATCGAGTTGCTTCTTCAGCTCCTTCAACTCTTCAGGTCCGAGCTTGTAAGGACGTTTGCACACAGGTTCCGTGCCAGGCTCAAGATCAATAACGAATTCAACTGGCCGGTGCGGAGGCATTCCTGGAAGCTCTTCTAGAAAGACGTCTTGATATTCGCAAACGACTGGAATTTGAGAGATGGCATCCAATTCACCCTTCTCATTGAGAGAAAACAGACAGTTGGTATTATCACGAGCAGCAAAGACAATTACATCCTCAGATGAATGAGTCAATTGAATTTTCCTGGCTGCACAATCAAGCTGAGCCTTGTGCTTAGAAAGCCAATCCATCCCAAGGATAAGATCAATATCCGAGTTACCAAGAACCGTTGGAGAAGCCAAGAACTTGTAGTCACCCAAAGTGATAGTAACATCCGGAACGATGGAGTTAGCCTGCATGCGCTTACCAGGAGAGACAACTGCTAAAGGACTAGGCAAAACTTGCGAAACCAAATCATGCCTATTTGTAAACGGTCTCGAGATGAAGCAATGCGATGCACCAGTGTCAAAAAGAACTTTTGCAGGAACATCGTTAATAGGAAGGTTACCCATGATCACATCTGACGAGTCCTCTGCCTGTGCTGCATTCATCAAATTGACCTTGGCATGCTTGGGGTTATGCTTGACCACTGCTGTATTTGCCGATCTGACAGGAGGAGGAGAAGGAAGACGCCTCTGGTTGAAACACTTGTTGGCATAGTGACCCTTTTGTTGGCACTTGTTGCACGTGACCTCTGAAAGCGGACGGTGATACGGAGCACTCGATCTTGGAGCTTGAGACGAAGTCTTGTTCTGAAAGCCAGGGTTGGGTGGGTGGGAAGAACCACTGCCACCTTTGCTCTTCTGTTGATACGGCTGACGAAACGGAGGAGGAGGAAGCCAATACTTCTGCTGCTTGGCCACTTGAGTAGAGGAAGAAGGAGTAACATCTCTGGCATGCTTCTTGGAAGCATCACACCTCAACTGAGCAGCCTCTTGCTTCAGTGCCATGTTGTAGAACTCATCGTATCTCAAGGGCTCAAAGAGAACAAGAGCTAGCTGAATTTCTTCTCTGAGACCACCCCTGAACTGGTATATCATGCTCTTCTCATCAGGGACGTCCTGCTTAGCAAAGCGGGCAAGCTTCTGGAACAACTTGTTGTAGTCATAGACAGACAAAGAGCCTTGCTTCAGATTGCGGAATTCCTCACGCTTGCTTTCAACCATGCTCTGGGAATATGATGAGCTCGGAAATCTCGACGGAAATCATCCCAAGTGATAACACGTCCACCTCTGGAGTCCTTGTACTGCTGGAACCATTCTGCAGCTTGATCTTTGAGTTGGAAGGAAGCAAACTTAACAAAGTCCTCAGGCCTGACGTTACTGCACTCGAAATGCTTGCACAGATCCACTAGCCAATCGTCAGCATCGGTTGCCTCAACACAATTGCTGAAAGTCTTTGGCCCGTTAGCAAGGAACTGGTTGAGTGAAGCAAAGTGATTCTGATTGCTGCCTTGATTCCCTTGGTTGTCTTGATTGCGCTCTTGAAGAATTTGCATGATCAACTATGTGTTTGCATTGGTTGCGGCCATCACAGCTTGCCATGCCTCCGGAGGAGGTGGAGGTGGTGGCAGATCAGGATTCGGAGTCGTGTGCATTGGAGGAGCCATCCTGAAGAGGTTGACCACCATTAGCACATTGATAGACAATTATTGAAGCCGAATCCAACGGAATGAAAATTGCAACATATAGTCTTCACATCCGAACAAAATGAACGAATGCATTCCTCTTGAATGGTCACATATCCATGAATTGAGAAACCACGTAGAATTAAGGTAGAGAAATAAATCAACAAGGTATGGATCAAGAACGAATAATCGGTAAGAAATCCCAATCTCAAACCAATATCCTTGGAAGAAGAACTAGAGCTACTAGAATTCCCACCTATGAAACTCCCGAACCTTTCCGATTATGCAATCAGGTGTTGGGGATACAGGGGAAGCATAATATCTCACCCAAACTAGCAAATCCTACATCCAGCTGTATCCATCCTTCAACACATAACCAAGAAACCTTCGGAAACCATCTACCTCAACCTTCGAAAAGCATCCATTATACAAGTTATGGCGATACTCCCGAACTCCCGCCCTAGTACTGGGTGGCGTCGAGGTTATCTCACCAACGAACTGCATAAAAGGGATTTTCGATGTCGGCGTACTAAACTCAGGTATTCCAGAACTGCAACGATAAAATTATGATGACAACACCTCAGAGCTCAACTCCCCGGGACACTTCCACTAAACCCCTGACAGGAGGCACCAAGACAATGTTTTCATCATAAAACCATCGGAACGATTCCAAGATACCCGCGTGATCCTAAATTTTTTTTAGTGAAATTTGAGGAGAGAAGAGTCAAAACTCTACGTCAGGATGCCTTACCAGAGCGATGAGGAGACTGGGAAGTAAAAAGAATTCCTAATCTCTCCAATATATAATTCCTAAACGACTCAAAACATTTTTCTAGACACAACTCGGCCGCTAAAAAAATGATCAAGCAATGGGGCTCCTAAGGTCGGGGAAAGCTCTGATACCAACTTGTAACACCCTCGATGTGACTATATCTCCCACGTGTCGAGGCACGACTTAGAGGCATAATCGCATTGAAGGCATATGTCGCATGTTAGGCAATCTTCACAACATCCCATGTAATATAAATAATAAAGGGCAGATAACATAGTTGGCTTACACTCGCCATGTCAATCAAGTACATAAATAACATTACATCATCCAAACACTCAGGGCCCGACTACGGCGCCAAAATAAAAGATAACCCAACATGCGACACGGTCCCAATCACCCCCAACTAGGCACCACTACTAAT
Source organism: Triticum aestivum (assembly GCF_018294505.1). Lineage (NCBI taxonomy): Eukaryota > Viridiplantae > Streptophyta > Magnoliopsida > Poales > Poaceae > Triticum > Triticum aestivum. The sequence goes on along the minus strand of NC_057803.1, from coordinate 303,718,871 downwards.
CATCGAGAAAGGAAACATAGTAACGTTGAGAGTCTTCGTCGAACTCCCACTTGAGCTCATACGCATCTGCTGGAGCGGAATCATCAGGCCCTGCATCTAGGGTAATAGTAATCTGTGAGCCACAGGGACTCAACAATCTCGCACCCTCGCGATTAAGACTGTTTAAGCTTATAGGTATGGCAAGGTAAAATATGAGTGGAGCTGCAGCAAGCGACTAGCAAATATGGAGGCAAAGCGCGAGCGAGAAACTAGAGAACCACCTGCGCAAACATTACTCCAACACCGTGTCCACCTCCCGGACTCCGCCGAGACGAGGCCGTCACGGTAACATACTCAGTTGATTCATTTTAATTAACTTAAGGTTCAAGTTATCTACAACCGGACATTAACAAATTCCCATCTGCCCATAACCGCGGGCACGGCTTTCGAAAGTTCAAATCCCTGCAGGGGAGTCCCAACTTAGCCAATGACAAGCTCTCATGGTGAACGAAGGAATAGACCTCCTCCCAAGACGTTCCGATCAGACTCGGTATCTCGGTTACTCAAGACACTTCGACAGGTTAAAACAAGACCAGCAACACCGCCCGAATGTGCCGACAAATCCCGATAGGAGCTGCACATATATCTTTCTCAGCGCACACTCAGATTGTCCTAGGTATGGGTAGGCCAGCCCAGAGTTGCCCCTGGTAGCCACCGGTAGCTGACAGGTGGACCAACACTCAGAGGAGCACTGGCCCCC
>NC_057803.1:303715640-303717907 GCF_018294505.1 Triticum aestivum | reverse complement strand
ATGACCCTTGAGTCTGCGGAACCCAAGGGAAAGAAAAGGCTAGGTGGCAAATGGTAAAACCAAGGTTGGGCATTGCTGGAAAAGCTTTAATCAAGTCGAACTATCAAGGGGTTCCCATTATAACCCAACCGCGTAAGGAACGCAAAATCCGGGAACATAACACTGATATGACGGAAACTAGGGCGGCAAGAGTGGAACAAAACACTAGGCGAGAGGCCGAGCCTTCCACCATTTACCAAGTATATAGATGCATTAAGATAACATAGCAATATAATGATATCCCAACAAGTAAATAAAAGATGTCCCAACAAGGAACGGCCTCCAATCTTCACCTGGAACTAATAACGATATAAGAGGGGCTGAGCAAAGCGGTAACATAGCCAATCAACGGTTTGCTAGGACATGGTGGGTTAGAGGTTTGACATGGCAATTTGGGAGGCTTGCAAGCAAGTGGTAGGCATTATAGCATTGGCATAGCAAAAGAGCGAGCAAACTAGCATAGCAAAGATAGTAGTGATTTCGAGGGTATGATCATCTTGCCTGCACAGTTGTCAGAGTTGACTGGATCCTCGAAAGCAAACTCAATGGGCTCCTCGTTAGCAAAGTCGTCTCCCGGCTCTACCCAAACAAGACAAACAAGCAACAAGGATACAATCAACCACGTGCAAACTCAAACAACACGATGCAAAGATGATATGCTATGCGGAATGCGATGCGGGATGCAAAATGCAAGATATGACAGGATATGCAAGAACCTGGCCTCAACTTGGAAATCCAAGTGTGTCACTGGAAAGATGAGATGAAATCGCTTGAAAACGATATAAAGAACGCCGGAATCGGAGTTACGGTTTGGAAATGGCAAGTGATTCAAAAATGACACCGGTCTGCGATTTACAGCAAGTAGGCATCTAGAGATGAACATGCTACAGCACCCAAACAAGACAACAAAATACATGGCAGGGATGCACACAAGATGCCTAACAAAAGTCTAGCACTAAGCTACGGCCAATTCATCCCCTAACAGGTTCAAACAAGCATGGAAAAAATGCATATGGGAAACAGATCTCAGACTTAGTGAAATCAACAATTGTCTGGAATTTCAGATTAGGTAGCCCACTTCGGAGCAACAAAACTACATGCTACAGGACCTGATCAAGGCAAAGTAAAGCATGGCATGGAGCTACTCAAAGAGCTTTACAAAAGTCCCTTAGTGACCTTGAGCCAAAACGGATCAGAAAATACAATTGCAAGCATGTGAACATAGCAAAAACATAATCAGTTTTCAGACTGAAAACTGGCACATGCGGAAATATAACTCAAGTAGGCATGTTTACGAGCTCGATGCACTCACTACGGTGCAAGTCATGGCAAGAAAAGCATACAACAATCAATAAGGCACAAAATGCAAGCTAGACATGGCAAGAACAATAGCATAGCATGCACGGATCAACTACAACATCACCGGCAAAATTGCAAACAAGTTGACAATCTGCCCAGATTCACAAAGTAGCAAAAGTAGAGCTCGATTGACTCAAGCTAGGTTGCTCCATAATTGCAAACAAAGACATGGATGTATAGAGCACTACAATATTAACAAAATATCCTTACTGATCATCCTCAAAAGAGGCACGGATCACTAGGAAACAACCTGAACATATGGCAATATGAGATAAACAGCTCCAGGACGGTGAAATTACAAAGTCCCTGAAAACAGAATTAGCAAGTGCCCCACTTTGCAAGCTTGCACAAGACACCACACACATCACAAAAATACATGGGTTGCACCTCTGGAAAGATGACAAAACCCTTAACAAAATACATGTAGAGCATCAGGGCATATCATGCACACATTAATCATGGCAAAAATGACAAAAAACCTAAACGGATTAGCAAATCTGACAATTATCTCAAGTAGCCCTCTTCTAACAGCATTTCGGGTATCGAGATGAACTCAAATGAAAATGATGCAATGGAATGAAATGATTTACTCTCTGAGATGAACATTTCGATATGCTATATGCATGAATCGTAGCTACGGATGCAAAGTTACGGGGTCATGAACATGAGCACATGGATCTGCAAAAATCGGGACTTAGAGAAAAAGAGACCACCTAGGGTTTCACTGTTCACGGATCTGGATCGGATCTCGCGAAGGCACTGTAGCACGGCGGCGCGGAAGCCGAGGGACGATGGCGACGGAGTTGGAGGTCGCCGGCGAGGTGGAAGCGGCGCGGGGCGGCGGTCGGAGGGCGCGGTGGAGGCGGCGC
>NC_057803.1:303626644-303715162 GCF_018294505.1 Triticum aestivum | reverse complement strand
CGGCCACGGGCCGCGGCGGGCTCCGGCGGCGGCGGTGGAGAGAGAGGGAGGCGGCGAATGGGAGGCTGCCACGTGGTGGCGGACACGGCGGCGGACACGTCCGTCGGCAGGGAAATTGTCCGGCGGCGCGCGAGGTGGATTTTAGGGTTTCGGACGAGGGGAGATCCGGATTTCGGGGAAGGGGTCTTTAAATAGGCATAGAGGGAGCTAGGAGAGTCCAAATGAGGTGCGGTTTTCGGCCACGCGATCGTGATTGAACGCTCTAGATGATGGAGTAGAGTTAGGTGGGTTTTGGGCCAAAATGGAGGGGTGTTGGGCTGCAACACACACGAGGCCTTTTCGGTCCCTCGGTTAACCGTTGGAGTATCAAACGAAGTCCAAATGATACGAAACTTGGCAGGCGGTCTACCTGTAGTAAACCAAGGCTGCTTCGCAAGTCTCGGTCCAATCCAGAAATGTTTAGTCCCCACACACGAAAGAAAGGTAAAAATGACCACCGGAGGAGAACGAAGCGCCGGAATGCAAAACGGACAACGGGGAAAATGCTCGAATGCATGAGACGAACACGTATGCAAATGCGATGCACATGATGACATGATATGAGATGCGTGACAACGACAACAACACACGGAGACAAAACCCGAACCCGAGGAAATAAATATAACTTAACGCCGGAGACGGCAAGAGTTGGAGTACAAATTGGGAAAGTTACATCCGGGGTGTTACAGGACTGAACTTCCAAAGTTGCAACAAAACATCTTGGATCTATCTCCAAACGAAGTTCCTTGAGATTGTTGGCCAACTCCTATGGTAATCCTCCGGTTACGAGAGTATTCACATAACTCTTGCGGCTTAAAGCGCCTGCTACAACATTGGCCTTTCCTGGATGATAGTGTAACTTCATTTCATAATCCTTTATGAGCTCCAACCATCTCCTTTGCCTGAGATTTAACTCCTTCTGTGTGAAAATAGACTTCAAGCTCTTATGATCTGTGTAAACATCACAACAGTTTCCAATAAGAAAATGTCTCCAAGTCTTGAGCGCATGTACTATGGCTGCTAACTCCAAATCATGTGTGGCATAATTCAACTCATGAGGTTGAAGCTGTCGTGAGGCATATGAAACAACTCTTCCGTCTTGCATAAGTACACCTCCAAATCCCAGACGATAAGCATCGCAATAAACTTGGAAATCCTTGCGTATATCCGGAAGAATTAGCACAGGGGTTCTAACCAAATGTTTCTTCAACTCCTGAAAACTGGCCTGACATTCCTCGGTCCATTTGAACTTGGTGTCCTTCTTCAATAACTCTGTCATGGGCTTCGCAATCTTGGAAAAATTCTCAATGAATCTACTATAATATCCTGCGAGTCCATGGAAACTGCGTATCTCTCCAACTAAGGTGGGTGCCAACCACTCAGTGACAGACTGAACCTTGGTAGGGTCTACTTCTATACCTTCTCCGGATATAACATTTCCAAGAAATCCAACTTCTTTCAACCAAACCTCACATTTGCTGAACTTGGCGCATAGCTGATGTTCCCTCAGCTTGTCGAGAACTAAGCGCAAATGTTCCTTGTGTTCCTCTTCATTCTTCGAGTACACCAATATTTCATCAATGAACACCACAACAAAATTATCCAATAACTCCATGAACACCTTATTCATCATACTCGTAAAATAGGCAGGGCCGTTAGTGTAACACCCTCGATGCGGCTATATCTCCCACGTGTCGAAGCACGACTTAGAGGCATAACCGCATTGAAAGCAATGTCGCAAGTGAGGTAATCTTCACACAACCCATGTAATACATAAGGGAAAAAGATACATAGTTGGCTTACAATCGCCACTTCACACAAATACATGAATAAAGCATTACATCAACCAGATACAATCAAGGTCCGACTACAGAACCAAAATAAAAGAAGACTACCCCAAAAGCTACACAGATCCCCGATCGACCCCAACTGGGCTCCACTGCTGATCGACAAGAACGAAACAACATAAAGGACAAGATCTTCATCGAACTCCTCCTTGAGCATGGTTGCGTCACCTACTCGGCAACATCGGCACCTGCAAACTGGTTTTGGAAGTAATCTGTGAGCCATGGGGACTCAGCAATCTCGCACCCTCGCGATCAAGACTATTTAAGCTTATAGGAAAGGCAGGGTAATATGTGGAGCTGCAGCAAGCGACTAGCATATATGGTGGCTAACCTGTTCGCAAAAGAGGGCGAGAAGAGAAGGCAAATCACGAACGAAGAACTAGAGAACAACCTACGGCAAACATTACTCCAACACCGTGTTCACTTCCCGGACTCCGCCGAGAAGAGACCATCACGGTTACACGCGAAGTTGATTCATTTTAATTAAGTTAATGTTCAAGTTATCTACAACCGGACATTAACAAATTCCCATCTACCCATAACCGCGGGCACGGCTTTCAAAGTTCAAATTCCTGCAGGGGAGTCCCAACTTAGCCCAGGACAAGCTCTCACGGTCAACGAAGGATATACCTTCTCCCGAGACATTCCGATCAGACTCGGTATCCCAGTTCTACAAGACAACTTCGACAAGTTAAAACAAATCCAGCAACACCGCCCGAATGTGCCGACAAATCCCGATAGGAGCTGCACATATCTCGTTCTCAGGGCACACTTAGATTGTCTAAACTTCCGGTAGGCCAGCCCAGAGTTGCCCCTCGTGGCCACCGGCGGCTGACGAGGTGGACCAACACTCAGAGGAGCACTGGCCCGGGGGGTTTAAATAAGATGACCCTTGGGCTCCGGAAACCCAAGGGAAAAAGAGGCTAGGTGGCAAATGGTAAAACCAAGGTTGGGCATTGCTGGAGGAGTTTTAATCCAGGCGAACTGTGAAGGGGTTCCCATTATCACCCAACCGCGTAAGAAACGAAAAATCCGGGATCATAACACCGATATGACGGAAACTAGGGTGGCAAGAGTGGAACAAAACACTAGGCAAAAGGCCGAGCCTTCCACCCTTTACCAAGTATATAGATGCATTAAGATAACAAGATAATATAATGATATCCCAACAATAAACAATGTTCCAACAAGGAACGATCTCCAATCTTCACCTGCAACTAGCAACGCTATAAGAGGGGCTGAGCAAAGCGGTAACATAGCCAATCAACGGTTTGCTAGGACATGGTGGGTTAGAGGTTTGACATGGCAATTTGGGAGGCATGATAAGCAAGTGGTAGGCATCGTAGCATAGGCATAGCAAAAGAGCGAGCAACTAAGCAAGCAAAGATAGAAGTGATTTCGAGGGTATGGTCATCTTGCCTGAAACCCCACAAGGAAGAAGAACGAGTCCATGAAGAAGACAAACAGACGTAGTCGAATGGATCCTCACAAACGTGACGTTACCGGATTACCGAGAAGAAGAACACCGGAAAGAAGCAAACAACATAGTAAACAACCACCACATAATCATGGCATGATGCACACTTAAATATGATGCATGTCCGGTTTAAAGAGGCATGGCATGGCAAAATGCACAAGCAATCCTACAAATTAAGTGGAGCTCAATATGCAAAGAGTTGCATATTGATGAAACACCACGACAAGTTATTTAGTTCGATCTCGTTTATTTACCCAACAATTTTAAATGTTGTTAAACATGGCAAGAGGGTGAAGCAAAGTAAAACTACCTATCTAGTCAAGGTTAAATGAGGCCGGAACAACAAAACAACAAGTCCGGAAACTCCTCATGTGCATATTTTGGTTATGGTACTGTTCTGCCCTAAACTTGATTTTAGAGTTATTAAACATGCAAAGTAAGGTCACCAAGTTAAACTAGGCATTTTTCCACCCCATTTACATATAAAGTTTATTAAATTTCGAGATACGGTTATTTAGTTATGAATTAAATCATTTTAGCAAGTTATTTAAGCAAATTTAAACAAACATCATTTTAAACATTTTAAGCATAGATGAAAGTTGCATATTATTAAACTAGATGAAAATCTAAGCAAGTTTCATATATAAAGTTTTTACATATGATGCATGGTTGGAGAGTTATTATATGCATGAAGTTTAGGGGCTAAACCGCAAAACTGTTGTCTCAGGATATATAGGAAAAACACAGATCTGGAAAAAAACTACACTGGCCGAAACTGGATGGGCTGGGGTTCTCACAATGTTACTTGGGCCGGCTCAGAGCAGTGACTGGGCCCGGCAACGCACCTGCCTGGCGGCTGGGAGGCCCACGCGGGCGAAAGGAGCTGGGCCTGCGCTCGCTCGGCTTGGTCAACGCGTACGAGCGGGCAAGCGCTGCTGCCCTCGTCTCTGAAAACAGAAACAGCAGCAGGGCGCAAGGTTCAAAGCAGCAGCAGGTGAGGTCGGCGACGCTAGAGGAAGGCGACGGCAACAGCAGGCACCGGTGATGGACTTGGCGGTCTCCGGTGGGGCGGCGTGGCGACCTGGAGCCAGGGACGAGGCTGGGGTGCAGGCGCTTGCCGGATCTAGCAGAGATGGCGACGAACGGAGCAGGAGAGGTTCGAGCGTCCCTCTGACGCAGAGGATGGCGGCGCTACGAGCAGGCTTCATCTCGCCGGGAAGCAGAGTGGCCACGCGAGTGCGGAACTAGCCGGCGGTGAGGACGTGGTGGCGGGGTCGAGGTTGGACTGGAGGCGCACGACGACGGATGGGCGAGGGGACGGCCATGGCGGCGCTGGTCGCCGGCATCAGGCCGCGTGGCCCGCGAGCAAGCAGCGAGGGCGAGGAAGGCAGTCACGGGCGATCGTCTCGCGCGCGGGGTGGCCTTCCTGAGGAGCTTGGTGGCGGCGGAGGCATGGGACGCGCGGCGAGGAGTTCGTCCATGGCGACGGGAACCTGCGGGGGTTCTCTGTTACAACGAGACAGAGAGAGAGGGTGAAACATGGGAGAGAGATGGGGAAGAAAGGGAAGGAGAGCAGGAGAGAGGGTGAGGGAGTCTGGCCTGGCGCTGCTGCTTGGGTGGCCGGCGACCACCAGCAAGGCAGAGGCGCGGGGACGAGGAGGCACAGCCTCGTGCGTTTCCTCGGGCACGCGGGCGTGGGGAAGGAGCTCGAGCTCCTGGTTGCTGCTGGACGAGGAGGGCCATGGGGATGGATCGATGGAGTTGGTCCGGTGGGGAAAACCAGGTGGAGCTCGGGCTGGCTACGAGGTGGATCTGGGAAGATCCCGAGGGGAATGGTGAGTGGGTGGTGGCGGCGCGATGGGACAAGGGGGAGGATTTTTAGGGTTAGGCTAGAGTTGATCTATATATAGCAAAAGGCTAAGTTTAGGGGCATCTGGACCCTCCGATCTTAATCGGACGGTCTCAGATAAACAGGCTAGGGAGATCAAATAAGAAAACAGAGACGTTTTGTAGACGTTTGGGGATGATCCGGATCCAACGGTGACGACTGCCCGGGTCGGGTCCGGGACAGTTTCGGACGTGCACGTGAGGGGTTCGATGCACTGTGCAGAGAGGGTTTCAGGGCCTGACGGTTGTCAGCGGACTATGCAGAAGGGCTCGAGCTGAGAGAAGAGAAGAGAGAGAGACCCGACGACTGTTTTCGGAGACAGAAAACGTCCGATGTTTTGACCGGCTACTATTGCCGCTATATTTATCTGTTGGGGCATCAAACGGACTCCGAATGCGATGAAACTTGGCAGGCGGTCTACCTACACTATAACAAGACCGCACGCCAACTCTCATCCCATTCCGAGAACATTTTCCGGCCACTTATAAAATACTATTTCGGACGTGCCGCGGGCGCGTGCAAGTGTGTGTGGGCTCAGAACGGACAACGGACGGAACTCGGAGAACCCGGACGAATGCAAGTTTTAAAACATGATGATACAATGCACATGATGACATGATATGCAATGCATGACACGCAAGCAAAGACAAGGCAAACAACAACGAATAACTGGAAGACACCTGACACATCGGTCTCGGGGCATCACAGTTAGTCAATCCAAAATACATGACCGTGTACTCATATAGACCATACCTTGTGGTAAAAGTTGTCTTAGGTATATCCCGTTCTCGGATCTTCAGCTGATGGTATTCTGATCGAAGATCGATATTGGAGAATACTTTGGCTCCCTGTAGCTGGTCAAACAAGTCATTGATCATTGGTAGTGGGTACTTGTTCTTGATCGTCACTTCATTCAATGCATGATAATCAACAACCATTCTCAAAGATCCATCCTTCTTCTCAACTAAGAGCACTTATTTTGCACGATATTTTTCCGGTGATTAACTTGGTCGGATGTAACCTTTCTCCAATAACTCCTTGTTTTGCTTCTTAATTTCGTCCAGATCATTCATGAGCATTCAGTACAGTCTCTTCGATATTGGTCTGGTGCCTGGCAACAGCTCTATCAAAAATTCTATATCTCGATCTGGTGGCATGCCTGGTAGTTCCTTCGGGTATACGTCGGGATAATCCTTCACAACTGGCACTTCCTCCTGAACAACTCCCGAAAATGAATTCACTTGAGTCCTCCTTGGAGCATGCCTAGATACATATTTGATCCTTTTTCCCTCAAGGTGGTGAGTCGTATCGACTTACTAGCACAGTCGATGTTTCCTCCATACTTCGATAACCAATCCATACCTAGTATTATATCCAATCCTTATGACTCCAAAATTATTAGGTATGAGGGAAAAACATGCCTTCCAATGGTTAATGGTAACCGATCACACCATCGGCTGGCCATATACTCGGTGACCTAAGGGCTAAGGTTGGCAATTTAAACTTGTCCACAAATCCCCTTGATATGTATGAATGTGATGCACCAGTGTCAAAAAGAATGAGAGCGGTAAATGACTTAATCAAAAACTTACCAATCACTGTGTTAGGCTGCTCTTCAACTTCCACCAGGTTGATGTGGTTCACCAGTCCTCTGGTGAAGGGATTGGGCTTCTTTCCAGAGCTTCCATTTCCATTGCCATTCTTTATCTCAGGGCATTCATTGGCATGATGTCCAGTCTTCCCGCACTTGAAACATGTAATGTGACTCAGATCGTTCTTGGCGGGTGTTGCTGGGTTGGAACGGCTCTGACTGCTGCTTGCTCCATTCCCATTTCCATTCTTAGGGCCACTGTGGTTATGTGAACTCCCTCCATTGTGAGTGTGGCCTCCATGGTAATGATGGGTATGTCCTCCCGAGTTCAGGGTAAAAACGAGGCTTCTGTTGAGCTCCATAGTTGTTCTTCCCCTGTCCATACTTCCGTTTGTGGTTCTCAATCTGCTGCTGCTTGCCTTCAATCATGAGGGTCCTATCTACCAACTCCTGGTAGTTGGCGAATGTTGCCACCACCAACTGCATACTCAACTCATCATTCAGCCCCTCCATAAACTTCTCCTGCTTTGCGGCATCTGTGGCCACACATAACACCCCAGATGTAACTTTCCATATTTGTAACTCTAACTCTTTCCATTTTTGGCTATGTGATATGATACTCCCTTCGTGGTTGGGTTTTGTCTTTCGTTTTGCATTTTGTTCATGTCATGCATTTCATATCATGTCATCATGTGCATCTCATTTGCATTCGTGTTCGTCTCATGCATCCGGTCATTTTCCCCGTTGTGCGTTCGCTTTCCGACACTCCCACATGCACCCGTTGCACCCCTCTAATCTTGTTTCATGAGCGGGAGAAAAACATTCTCGGAATGGGTCGAGATTTGTCGAGTGGCCTTGGTACATCACCGGTAGGCCACCTGTCAAATTTCGTTCCATTTGGACATTGTTTGATGCCCCAATGGTTAACCGGGTAACCGCAAAGCCCCTCTTTTGTTGCATCCCAACACCCCTCCAAAACAGCCCACTAACCCATCTAAACCCCCTCCATTCTCTCCATCGTTGGATCACGATGGTGTGCGCGAAAACCGCACCTCATTTGGACTCCCCTAGCTCCCTCTACCTATATATATGCATCCCCCCTTCCAAATTCACAGGTCAAACCCTAGTCTACCACCTCCTCTGCGCCACCAGACATGTCCGTCCGCCCTTGGACGCATCCAGCACCACTGCCATGTCGCCCGGCCAATCCCCACGTGCCACCTCAACTCCAGCCGGCGCCCCGACCAACCAGGCGCCGCCACATCATCGCCCCCATGCCCACTTCGCCGCCGAGCCCACGGATCCCATCTCCGGCCCGCTCCGGGCCTCGGTGGGCATGATCCGCCCGAGCCGCCTCGCGTCCTGACTCCACGCACCACTCGAGCCCTCGCGCCGCCGTCATCGGACTTCGCTGCCTCGCCGGCGCCGCTCTCCGCCGCCGCCTATTGTGCAACGGCCTCCGCCTCCGCCCCAAAGCCTCGCCGCCATCATGCCGCTTCTTCACCGGAGTAGCCGCCCTTCATCATTGGCCTCGCCCGATCCAGTCTCCCCTCTGCCGGATCCGGCAGCCCGACCCTAGATCCGGTAGCCCCGACCCCGAATCTGCGCCTCCCTCGCTGTGCTTGCGTCGTCGGAGTCGCCCTCGTCCCCTGGCTGCCGCTCTCCGCTGTTGACCATCGCCCGTCGCCCGCGTGGGCCGGCCCAGCTGTCTCGTGGCTGAGCGGAGGGGCGCGTCCCTCTTCGCCCGTCGCCCACATGGGCTGGCCAACTGTCTCGTGGGCCCACGTCCTGGTCTAGCAAGCCGGGCGGCCCAGCTAGCCCAGCCCCGCATCCGATCTAGCAAGCCCAGCTGGCCTCTTCCCTTCCTGGGCCGAGCACGCAATGTGAGCGCCCCCTCTATTCCTTGCCGAGTGTGTGACTTAGACTCCGCTCGTCTGTTTTTTTTCACCAAGTCCCTTATTTCCAGATCAATGCGCCCTTGTTCATCATGCCATATCTCTGTGCTCCGTGCTCCGATTCATGCATATGATATATCAAAATGTTCGCCTCGTGATGATCTTCATGTTAGAGGCATTTCCATGCATGTTACTGTCCATATTGGTGTTGTTATCATCGTCACAAAAGTGTTATATGATGTTGTCTGCTGGATTTTAGCAGAACTTGATGATTTTGTCATTTTCGTTGCATTTTGTGTTTGCATCCTATGAGGATGATGTCTACATGTTTTATGAGATCCCTCATGCCATCTTTATAGGGGTTCAACTCTTGTGCTTTTTTGATCTATGTGGTGACTAGCACGAGCATGCAAAGTATGGTATGTGATGTTGCTGTTTTCAGACACTTTGTGATTTTGCTAAGTCATTTTCCCATTAAATTTTGATGCCATGTAAACTTGTTGCTACCATGAGATCCATGCACATTTTGGTATAGTTCAGTAAGAGTGTTTTGGAGATGTTGTATTGCTCTATCCCTTCATCCCTCTGATTGTAATTATGGAGTAGTTTATCATCTCATTTCCTTTCTCTACTTTTGCTATATATTATTCCTGGCAGATTGTTAACATGAGATTCAATATTGCCATGTGTTTTGCTAGTGATGCATGTACCCTATGAACATTCCCTTGCCATTCTTATATTCTTGAATATGTCTACTTCACATTGGGTAATTGAGCTTCCAAAGTTGCTATCATGAATCTGTTTCTGCCATGCTTTGTTCTTCCAAGTCTGAAATTGATCATATAACTTGCCATGCTTGCATGGGTGTCACATCATTTTCCATGCCTCTTTGGGTAAAGTTCAGTAAGGGAGTTTTGTTCTATGTATTTAGTACTAGCATGCCATGCCTTTTTTTGCCATGATATATTTTTGTAGCATGTTGTTTGATAGCTCTAAACATTGCTTCTTGATGCTGTTTTGACATGTAGTATTTTCTCGAAGTCTGTGAAGCTGATATCTTTTGCATTGTTGCCATGCCATTTTGAGCTTTTTCTATTGAGAACTAGCAGGAGCTTACTGTTCATGTTTTTAGAGATTCATGTGTACTTTATGGTCATATGCTTGTTGCCATGTTGGAGTGTTGTAGCATAGTTTATTGTTGCATTCTAAGTGTTGTCATGCTGTTAATCGCATATTTCCATCATTATAGTTTTGCTTGTCATTTGCAAACCATGCATCCGTTTTCGTCGGTCCTTATATCGATTTTGGCCGAAATCACCTCATCTTTCCAGTGGCATACTTATTTTGACAGGTTGTTGTCTTGATCATTCTTTCCCTTCCGGAGCACGCATATGCATTGCACATCATATCTTGCATTCCATGCCATGTCTAGCATCATGTTGCTTGTGCATTGCACCGTGATTGATTGTTGTTCCATTGCTTTTGTTCTTGCTTTTGGTAGATCCGGGAGACGAGTACATGAACGAGGAACCTATTGAGTATGCTAACAAGTATCAAGTTTTCGATAACTCAGAGAACTTTACAGGCTAGATGACCACCACCCTCGATATCACTTCCATATTTGCTTTGCTAGTTATTCATTCTATCGCTATTACGCGCTACCGACCACTTGTTATATCATGCCTCCCTTATTGCCATGTCAAGCCTCTAACCCACCTTCATAGCAAACCGTTGTTTGGCTATGTTACCGCTTTTGCTCAGCCCCTCTTATAGCATTGCTAGTTGCAGGTGCCTTGCTGGTTGTTCCATGTTGGAACATGGATATGTTGGGATATCACAATATCTCTTATTTTAATCAATGCATCTATATACTTGATAAAGGGTGGAAGGCTCGGCCTTATGCCCGATGTTTTGTTCCACTCTTGCCGCCCTAGTTTCCATCATACCGGTGTTATGTTCCTTGATTTTGCCTTCCTTACGCGGTTGGGGTTATGGGACCCCCTTGATAGTTCGCCTTGATTAAAACTCCTCCAGCAATGCCCAACCTTGGTGAGGGAGTCCTGGATTAGGGGGTGAGGGAGTCCTGGATTAGGGGGTGAGGGAGTCCTGGATTAGGGGGTGTCCGGATGGCCGGACTATACCTTCAGCCGGACTCCTGGACTATGAAGATACAAGATTGAAGACTTCGTCCCGTGTCCGGAAGGGACTTTCCTTGGCGTGGAAGGCAAGCTTGGCGATACGGATATGTGGATCTCCTACCATTGTAACCGACTTTGTGTAACCCTAACCCTCTCCGGTGTCTATATAAACCGGAAGGTTTTAGTCCGTAGGACAACATACAGAACAACAATCATACCATAGGCTAGCTTCTAGGGTTTAGCCTCTCCGAACTCGTGGTAGATCTACCCTTGCACAACCCATATCATCAATATTAATCAAGCAGGACGTAGGGTTTTACCTCCATCAAGAGGGCCCGAACCTGGGTAAAACTTCGTGTCCCTTGCCTCCTGTTACCATCCGGCCTAGACGCACAGTTCGGGACCCCCTACCTGAGATCCGCCGGTTTTGACACCGACATTGGTGCTTTCATTGAGAGTTCCTCTTTGTCGTCCCCGTCAGGCTTGATGGCTCCTACTATCATCAATAATGATGCAGTCCAGGGTGAGACCTTCCTCCCCGGACAGATCTTCATCTTCGGCGGCTTCGCATTGCGGGCCAATTCACTTGGCCATCTGGAGAAGATCGAAAGCTATGCCCCTGGCCGTCAGGTCAGATTTGGAAGTTTAAACTACACGGCTAACATCCGCGGGGACTTGATCTTCGATGGATTCGAGCCACTGCCGAGTGTGCCACACTGTCACGACGAGCATGATCAAGCTCTACCGCCGAACAGTGCCCTAGAGGCCGCACCCGCATCGGCTTCGATCCTTAATTCGGAGCCAACTGCGCCGATCGAGGACGGGTGGTTGGACGCCGCCTCGGGGGCTGCGATCTCAACGGCGATCAAGCCGAACACCAGCCCCGCACTCCACGAGACTCGTGACTCCAAGGAGCCGGACTCCTCTCCAGACTCCGAACCCTCCGCGCCCCTGCCAATCGAATCCGATTGGGCGCCGATCATGGAGTTTACTGCCGCGGACATCTTTCAGCACTCGCCTTTCGGCGATATATTGAAGACACTAAAGTCTCTCTCTTTATCAGGAGAGCCCTGGCTGGACTACGGTCAGCAAGGTTGGGATACGGACGATGAAGAAATTCAAAGCCCACCCACCACCCACTTTGTAGCCATTGTCGACGATTTAACCGACATGCTCGACTTCAACTCCGAAGACATCGACGGTATGGACGCCGATGCAGGAGACGATGAAGAACCAGCGCCTATTGGGCCCTGGAAAGCTACCTCATCATATGACATATACATGGTGGACACCCCAAAAGAAGGAGATGGCGATGGAACAGCGGAGGATGACCCCTCCAAGAAACATCCTAAGCGCCGGCGTCAGCGTCGCCGCTCAAAATCCCGCCAAAGCAAATACGGCGATTCCAGCACAGGAGATAATAATACTCCGGAGAGTGCCGAAGAAAACCCCCTCCAGCATGATTCAACACAGGAGGATGGAGAAGACAGCCCTCATGAGAGAGCGGCAGACAGAGAGGTCGAGGACGATAATTATATGCCTCCCTCCGAAGACGAGGCAAGCCTCGATGACGACGAATTCGTTGTGCCAGAGGATCCCGTCGAGCAAGAGCGTTTTCAACGCAGGCTTATGGCCACGGAAAGAAGCCTCAAGAAAAAACAGCAACAACTTATAGCTGATCAAGATTTGCTAGCCGACAGATGGACTGAAGTCCTTGTGGCCGAGGAGCATAAACTCGAACGCCCCTCCAAGAGCTACCCAAAGCGCAGTTTGCTACCTCGATTAGAGGAAGAAGCACTTAATCCTACATCACCAACACTTGATACGGCCGACCGACCACCTCGTGGCCGCGACAGAGAGGCCTCTCGGCCCTCCACTCAAGCCGCACCCCGTACCAAGGCACGGGAAAATGTGCCTGACCTGCGAGATATGTTGGAGGACAAGGAAAGGCAAACAAGATCGATCTACGGATTATGTGGGCTCCCCACGACTCAAGACGGTAACCGTCATGCCGGACACAAATCGGGTAGGGCCAAACACAGTAGACAAAGCTCATTTGAGCTACGTCGTGATATAGCCCAGTATAGAGGCGCCGCACACCCACTATGCTTCACAGACGAAGTAATGGATCATGAAATCCACGAGGGTTTCGAACCCGTAAACATCGAATCATATGATGGCACAACAGATCCTGCGGTATGGATCGAGGATTATCTCCTTCATATCCATATGGCCCGCGGCGATGATCTCCACGCCATCAAATACCTCCAACTCAAGCTTAAAGGACCAGCTCGGCATTGGCTTAACAGCTTGCCAGCAGGATCAATCAGTTGTTGGGAGGACCTAGAAGCCGCATTCCTCGACAATTTCCAGGGCACTTATGTGCGACCCCCAGGCGCAGATGACCTAAGCCACGTAATTGAACAGCCAGATGAATCGGCCAGGCAACTCTGGACACGGTTCCTAACAAAGAAAAATCAAATAGTCGACTGTCCGGACGCAGAGGCCCTAGCAGCCTTCAAGCACAATATCCGAGACGAGTGGCTTGCCCGGCACCTTGGACAGGAAAAGGCGAAATCTATGGCAACACTCACGACACTCATGACCCGCTTTTGCGTGGGAGAAGACAGCTGGCTTGCTCGTAGAAACAATATGACCAAGAACCCTGGTAATTCGGATACCAGGGACAGTAGTGGCATGTCACGTCGCAACAAGCCGAAGCGCCACATTAACGGCGACAATGCTGAGGATACGACAGTTAATGCCGGATTCAAAGGCTATAAATCCGGTCAGCGGAAAAATCCATTCAAAAGAAATCCTAGGGGCCCGTCCAGTTTGGACCGAATACTCGAGCGCTTGTGCCAGATACATGGCACCCCCGAAAAGCCAACCAATCACACCAACAGGGATTGTTGGGTGTTCAAGCAGGCAGGCAAGTTAAATGCCGAAAATACTAACAAGGGGCTACATAGCGATGACGACGGAGAGCCCCAGCCGCCGAACAACAGTGGACATAAGGGTTTTCCCCCACAAGTGCGGACGGTGAACATGATATACGCAACCCACATCCCCAAGAGGGAGCAGAAGCGCGCGTTAAGGGACGTATACGCGGTAGAGCCTGTCGCCCCAAAGTTCAACCCATGGTCCTCCTTCCCGATCACATTTGATCGAAGGGACCATCCCACTAGCACCCGTCATGGCGGATTCACCGCATTGGTTCTAGACCCAATTATTGACGGATTTCATCTCACTAGAGTCCTTATGGACGGCGGCAGCAGCCTGAACCTGCTTTACCAGGATACAGTGCAGAAAATGGGCATAGATCCCTCGAGGATTAAGCCCACCAAAACGACCTTTAAAGGCGTAATATCAGGTGTAGAGGCCAACTGTACAGGCTCAGTCACACTTGAAGTGGTCTTCGGATCTCCGGATAATTTCCGAAGCGAGGAGTTAATCTTCGACATAGTCCCATTCCGCAGTGGCTATCACGCACTGCGCGGGCGAACCCCATTCGCCAAGTTCAATGCGGTACCGCACTACGCATACCTTAAGCTCAAGATGCCAGGCCCTCGAGGAGTAATTACGGTCAATGGAAACACCGAACGCTCTCCCCGAACGGAAGTGCACACGGCGGCCCTTGCAGCGGAAGTACAAAGCAGCCTCTCTAGGCAGTTCTCAAGTCCGGCCATTAAACGTCCGGACACCGTCAAGCGCGCGCGGAGTAACCTACAACAAGACCGCCTGGCACGTTCCGAGCAGGCATAGCAATGCGGCCCCAACCCCAGCCCTCGCAAAAATGCGACGCCAGTGCTTCGCGTACATAACTACGCTCTAGAAATACCATGGGTATAGGGGGAGGGGCACCATCACGGCACGCCCGAAACACGGCTTAAACCGCACCAGGGGCTGCCGATTTTTTAATTTTCTCTACTTTTAGGACTCCATTCTCCAGAAGGCATGTTCGGCAGTTCAATTGCCGCACAAACAATGCAAGAACCAGGGAAGCAGACAAGCCATGCCGCATTACGAAACTCCCAGGTGGTCTCTATCACGAGTAGTATACCTGTTTCACATACCATTCCACAGCCTGCCCCTGGAACGGACATGTTAAATAGTCCAACCTTTTTGCTTATCGCATTATTTTGTATTGTTCTGCTTTGATCGCAGCCCTTTTTAATAAACAATGCATAGCTTTTGTCTATTTTTGCATTACTCTTTTTGTTACAAATATATGTTCCTTAACGACATGTTGCACCCGTACACTTTGGTACGGCCAAAATGCGCCAGGGGCTTTTGTACCCCTCAATATGGTGTGAGAAGTCTGAACACTTTAACAAGTGCGGCACCCTGAACTTATAGCATTATATGCATCGGCTCCGAATCATGTCTTGGGTCAATAGTTGTGTTTGCCCAACTCCTATGTTTTGGTGCCTTATGTTCCGCTATATCGGCTAAGGTAGCACTAGGAGAACTACTGTGATTGTGCCCTAGTTGAGCTGGGTCGAGCACCTGAGTAGAGAAAGCTAAAACTGACTATCATGATGAAGCGAGAGCCGGTCGCTGTTCGAGAGGTTTTTCGAGTCCCTAAAGACTTATGCCGCTTAGAGCGAGGAGTCGGCTCTATCCGGCCAAAGCGTGGATAGCGCCCCGAACTCGGTCTTCCGAATACCAGGGGCTTCGCCGAAATTTAAAATTATAGAATTCTATGGCTAAGTGAGAGTGTTCACGCATTATAGTCGGATTGCCTCGTTCGTTGTGCTGAGCGCCTCCCTCGAAGGACCCAAACATGGGAAAAAGAGCGCACAGGTTTATCCCCGAACACCCCAGCACTAGCGGCACGGGGGCAGAAGCCGATGACTCACCATCTCTCAGAATTGATAAACAACCGCACATAAGGTAATATTTTAAATTCCAACAGCATTGCTTAGCGCATATGAACAAGTTTTCAGCGCACAGGACAAAACGAGCGAGTTTTACTCAAAAATTACATCCCTGGAACATTCATCCTCCACAAGGCGGGCACCCTTCAGAACATCCGTATAATAATTCTCGGGCTTGCGATACTCTTTCCCCGGCGGTGGCCCGTCCTTCACAAGCTTCTCAGCATCCAGCTTGCCCCAGTGCACCTTAGCACGGGCAAGGGCCCTACGGGCACCTTCAATGCAAACAGAGCGCTTGATGACTTCGAGCCTTGGACAGGCCACCACCAGCCGCCGCACCAGCCCGAAATAGCTCCCAGGCAGAGCCTCTCCAGGCCACAGCCGAACTATGAGGCCCTTCATGGCCTGTTCGACCGCCTTGTGGAGCTCGACCAGTTGCTTCAGCTGGTCGCTCAGGAGCATGGGGTGTCCGGCCTTAGCATATTGAGACCAGAACACCTTCTCTGTCGAGCTGCCCTCCTCAGCTTGATAGAATGCGGCGGCATCGGACACCCTACGAGGAAGATCTGCGAATGCTCCTGGAGAGCTCCGGATTCGGGTAAGTAACAAGTAACTCACGCTTATATGTTTGCTTTGCATGAAGAATGCCTTACCCGCCGCTATCTTTTTCACCGCATCCAACTCCTAGAGGGTCTTCTGGGATTCGGCCTTGGCAGACTTGGCATTTTCAATAGCCATCACGAGCTCGGACGCTCGCGTCTTTGAGTCAAGCTCCAAACTCTCATGTTTTTTCATGAGAGCCTGGAGCTCTTGCTGCACCTTGCCAACCTGGGCCTCATACTTCTCCCGATCGGTGCGCTCCATGGCCGCCCTATTCTCGGCCTCGACCAGCGCTTGCTTAAGGGTCGCCACCTCCGACGTGGCCCCTACAATAGCCATGATAATCCTGTCATTTTTTGCAATTGCACCTTTTTTTATATATTTAAACAAGGTATTTCTTACCTTCCTTGTCCTCAAGCTGCTTCTTGGCACGCCCGAGCTCTTGCTCGGACTGCTCGAGGTTCTACTTCAGCGTGTCCACTTCCGCAGTCAGTGCGGTGGATGCCAGCAGAGAAGCCTGCATACGCATATTGACTCCTTTTTGTTAGACTCCTGCGAATTTTATTTGATCCTCTCTTCGGCTTTTCTTCCCGAACGCCAAAAAGAGCATCAGGGGATACTGTCTATGCGGTAATATTATTTACACATTCTTTACTTAACTCAAAGCCTATTAAAAGGCTAGTACAAGCTTTAGTCAGTCTGCTCTTGGCGGACTGAACCTTCTGGACCACTGCACTCATAATGGTGCGGTGCTTCTCGTCGACGGAGGCGCCTTTGAGCACCTCCAACAGATTGTCCAGCGCCTCCGGTTGGACGATGGTCACCGGCGCGGTGGGCTTGCTCCTCTTAGAAGGAGGTCGCCCGCCGGACTCTGGAACCTTTGAAGATTCCGGAGCAGTGTTTGGCCTAGAGCTGGACTTGGAGCCCAGGGGGGTTTTATCCCCTTTACTCCTGGTGTCCGGGAGGTCGCCTTGTGGCGCCTCTAGGACCACCTCTTCCTGGCTTGGAACCTGTTGGGACAACACTTCAACGTCGTTCGTAGGGCGTGGGGAGGAAGCCGTCGGTAGCGAATTCACATCCGACGAGTCCAGTGAACCGCTCGATGACGCGTCGAGCCGGTCTTTGGGTGGGATGCATAATCATATTCGACATAAGGGAAAGTTGTGCAATAAAGGAATACTGCGAATTACTCTGTTATCCGGATACTTACGATTTCGCCAGGGGCTTGGCCCTGAGTGGCCACTCCTCTCCACGGTCGTTGGCGTCGGTGGAGTAGTCCGGAGGAAGGGTTTTCCCCTTCTTGGACCCTTCGGCCTCCTCAGTAAGGGCGGCCTTCCTTTTCTTCTCTCCCCCTGCTGGAGGGGGAGAGGTCTCTTCTTCCTCCTCCTCGTCTTCATGGGAGGAATTTGCCTTGGAGCCGTCGGATGATGAACCCGACACCTCCTGGCACCGGGCACTTTTTCGAGTCCCCGTGGCCCTCTTCATGGCCTTCTTCTCCGGCACCACATAGGGTGCCGGAACCAGCAGCTTCGCCAAGCGGGCATCGGCTGGGTCTTCGGGCAAAGGAGCCGGACAGTCGATCTGTCCGGACTTCGCCTGCCAAACCTGTCAAAGGTAAGGGAGCTTAGATCCCGCATAGAGTTAAACTATGAAAAACAAATACCCTGTAAAAGGTACAAACAACTTACCGCGCTAGCATGATGCTGTGCGCTGAATCCGCAATCCTCGGTAGCGGATGCGGGAGCCTCGGCGCCCTTGAAAAGCACCTTCCAGACATCTTCGTATGTCGTGTCGAAGAGCCTGCTCAGAGTTCGGTGCTGCGCCGGGTTGAACTCCCACAGATTGAAGGCCCATTGTTGACACGGGAGGATCCGGCGGATGAGCATGACCTGGACTACATTGACAAGCCTAAGCTGCTTGTCCACCAGGGTTTGGATGCATGTTTGTAGTCCAGTCGCGCAGCTCGGTCATGTAAAACCACCCCGATTGCCACCCCTTCAGGGTCTCCACAAAGGAGCCCTCGAGCCATAAGACGTTGGGCATCTTGCCCACCATGGCGCCTCCGCACTCCCCCTGGTTGCCACGCACCACCTTCAGCTTGACATTGAAAGTCTTGAGCCATAGGCCGAAATGGGGGCGGATGCAGAGGAAAGCCTCGCACACGACGATAAACGCCGAGATGTTGGGGATGAAGTTCGGGGCCAGATCATGGAAATCCAGGCCGTAGTAGAACATGAGTCCCCAGACGAATGGGTGGATAGGAAAGGCCAGTCCCCTGAGGAAGTGGGGAAGGAACACTACCCTCTCATGGGGCCTTGGGGTGGGGAGGAGCTGCCCCTCTTCGGGAAGCCGGTACGCGATGTCGTTAGACAAGTATCCGGCCTTCCTCAGTTTTTTGATGTGTCCGTCCGTGATGGAGGAGACCATCCACTTGCCTCCCGCTCCAGACATGGCTGGAGAAGGTTGAGGTGGGGAGTGCGGACTTGGGCGCTGGAGCTCGAGTGTGCGAAAATGGATAGGCAAAGGAGGAAGAAGGCGTAGGTGAAAAGGTGGATCCTTATCCCCTTATATAGGTGGACGCAACTACGTGTCCCCACCAGCCTGGTAAAACTCGATTATCTCCAAGCGCCGTAATCAATGGCGCGGTTGGGTTACCCACGCCCGTATTGATGAGAATCCCGAAATAAGGGGACACGATCTCTGCTTTAACAAGACGTGCCAAGGAAACCGCCTCGCGTGACACACTGAGGTGGGATAATAAAACGATTCGAATAAAGGCTTGGCCGTGGTGCGTCACACTATGGAATACGTCAGCAGATTAGATTTGTGTAAATATTATTCTCTCTATGGCAATATGTGGAAACTTATTTTGCGGAGCCGGACACTATCTTTGTGTTCACAATCTTCTATGAAGTACTTGGAGGAGGAACCCGCCTTGCAATGCCGAAGACAATCTGCGCGCCAGACTCGTCGCCATTGAAGCCTGGTTCAGGGGCTACTGAGGGAGTCCTGGATTAGGGGGTGTCTAGATGGCTGGACTATACCTTCAGCCGGACTCCTGGACTATGAAGATACAAGATTGAAGACTTCGTCCCGTGTCCGGAAGGGACTTTCCTTGGCGTGGAAGGCAAGCTTGGCGATACGGATATGTGGATCTCCTACCATTGTAACCGACTTTGTGTAACCCTAACCCTCTCCGGTGTCTATATAAACCGGAGGGTTTTCGTCCGTAGGACAACATAAAGAACAACAATCATACCATAGGCTAGCTTCTAGGGTTTAGCCTCTCCGATCTCGTGGTAGATCTACTCTTGTACTACCCATATCATCAATATTAATCAAGCAGGACGTAGGGTTATACCTCCATCAAGAGGGCCCGAACCTGGGTAAAACTTCGTGTCCCTTGCCTCCTGTTACCATCCGGCCTAGATGCACAGTTTGGGACCCCCTACCCGAGATCCGCCGGTTTTGACACCGACAGGGGTCTCTGGACAGCCGGACTATATCCTTTGGCCGGACTGTTGGACTATGAAGATACAAGATTAAAGACTTCGTCTCGTGTCTGGATAGGGCTCTACTTGGCGTGGAAGGCAAGCTAGGCAATACAGATATGTATATCTCCTCCTTTGTGACCGACCTTGTGTAACCCTAACACCTCCCGGTGTCTATATAAACCGGAGGGTTTTAGTCCGTAGGACAACGTACAATCATACCATAGGCTAGCTTCTAGGGTTTAGCCTCTCCGATCTCGCGGTAGATCAACTCTTGTAATAATCATGTCATCAAGAATAAATCAAGCAGGACGTAGGGCTTTACCTCCATCAAGAGGGCCCAAACCTGTGTAAAACATCATGTCCCCAGCCTCCTGTTACCATCTACCTTAGACGCACAGTTCGGGACCCCCTACCCGAGATCCGCCGGTTTTGACCCCGACATTGGTGCTTTCATTCAGAGTTCCTCTGTGTCGTCGCCATTATGCTTGATGGCTCCTACTATCATCGATAGCGATGCAGTCCAGGGTGAGACTTTCCTCCCAGACACATCTTTGTGTTCGGCGGCTTCGCACTGCGGGCCAACTCGCTTGGCCATCTGAAGCAGATCGAAAGTTACGCCCCTGCCACCAGGTCAGGTTTGGAAGCTTAAATTACCCAGCCGATATCCGCGGAGACTTGATCTGCGACGGATTCGAGCCCCTGCCTTGTGTGCCACGCGGTCATGATGAGTACGATTTAGCTCTACCATCGGACCGTATTCAGGAGATCGCACTAGCAGCAGCTCTGAGCCACAATTCGGAGCCAGTTGCGCCATCCAAGGATGGGTGGATAGACCCCGTCATGGAGGCCGTATCCTCAGTGGCGATCGAGCCGAATATCGATCTTACCCTTCACGACAGACGTGTTGCCAAACTGCCGGATCCTTCTCCGGCCACGGACTCCGAACCACCTGCGCCCGTTCCTGTCGAATCCGATTGGGCGCCGATCATGGAGTTTACCTCCGCGGTTATTTTTTAGCACTCGCCCTTTGGTGACATACTGAACTCATTAAGCTCTCTCTCCTTGATAGGAGAGTCCTGGCCGAACTACGTCCAACAGGATTGGGATGCGGATGACAAAGAAATTCGCCGCCCACCCACCACCCACTTAGTAGCTAGTATCGAAGACTTAACCGACATGCTCCAATTCGACTCCGAAGACATCGACGGTATGTACGACGATGCGGGAGACGAAGAGGAACCACTGCCCACAGGGCACTGGACAGCCACCTCATCATATTATATATACATGGTGGACACACCCAAAGAAGGCAATGGCGACGAGACAACGGAGGATGACCCCTCCAAAAAGCAACCCAAGCACTAGCGTCTGCGGCCCCGCTCTAAGTCCTGCCAAGGCAAAAGTGGTGATACCGGCACCGGAGATAATAGCACTCCGGACAGTGCCGAAGACAACAACAATCCCCTCCAGCAAGATTTAGAGCAGGAGGATGGAGGAGCCAGGCCTCCTGAGAGAGCGGCAGATGGAGAGGTGGAGGATGATAATTACATGCTTCCCTCCGAAGGCGAGGCAAGCCTCGATGATGACGAATTCGTCGTGCTTGAGGATCCCGTCGAACAAGAGCACTTCAAGCGCCGGCTTATAGCCATGGCAAATAGCCTTAAGAAAAAGCAGCAGCAGCTTTAAGCTGATCAAGATTTGCTAGCTGACAGATGGACTGAAGTCCTGGTGGCCGAGGAATATAAACTCGAACGCCCCTCCAAAAGTTACCCAAAGTGTAGGTTGCTACCCCGACTGGAGGAGGAAGCACCGAAACCTACATCCCCGGCGTATGACGTGGCTGATCGGCCACCTCATGGCCGCGACAGAGAGGCATTCCAGCCAAAAGCTCAGCCCGCACCCCGATGCCATTCAAATAAAAAGGCATGGGGAAATATGCCAGACATGCGAGACGTATTGGAGGACAAAGCAAAACATGCAAGGTCGATCTACAGATCACGAGGGCGCACCACTATGTGAGACAATAATCGTCACGCCGGATACAGTAAAAGTAAGTTCGACCGGGCCGAACACAGCGGGCAGGACTCATTCGAGTTGCGTCGTGACATAGCCTAGTACAAAGGCACCGCACACCCCCTATGCTGCACAGACGAAGTAATGGATCATGAAATCCCAGAGGGTTTCAAACCCGTAAATATAGAATCATACGACGGCACAATAGATCCTACGGTATGGATCGAGGATTTCCTCCTGCATATCCACATGGCCCGCGGTGATGATCTACACGCCATTAAATACCTCCCACTCAAGCTCAAAGGACCAGCTTGGCATTGGCTCAATAGCTGGCCAACAGAGTCCATTGGTTGTTGGGAGGATCTGGAAGCCGCATTCCTCGACAACTTCCAGGGCACTTACGTGCGACCCCCAGATGCCGATGACTTGAGCCACATAATTCAGCAGCCAGAGGAATCGGCCAGGCAATTCTGGACATGGTTCCTAACAAAGAAAAATAAAATCATCGACTGTCCGGATGCAGAGGCCCTAGCAGCTTTTAAGCACAACATCCGCGACGAGTGGATCGCCCTGCACCTTGGCCAGGAAAAGCTGAAATCTATGGCAGCCCTCACGACATTCATGACCCACTTTTGTGCGAGAGAAGACAGTTGGCTGGCTCGCAGCAATAACATATCAAAGAACCATGGTACTTCGGATACCAAGGATGGCAATGGCAGGTCACGTCATAACAAACATAAGCGCTGCATTAACAGCGACAATACCGAGGATACGGCAGTCAATGCCGGATTCAAAGGCTCTAAACCCGATCAGCGGAAAAAGCCATTCAAAAGAAGCACTCCAGGCCTGTCTAGTTTGGACCGTATACTCGATCGCTCGTGCCAAATACACAGAACCCCCGACAAGCCAGCCAATCACACCAACAGGGATTGTTGGGTGTTTGAGTAGGCCGGTAAGTTAAATGTTGAAAACAAAGATAAGGGGTCACATAGCGATGACGAGGAGGAGCCCCGACAACCGAACACCGGAGGACAGAAGAGGTCCCCCCCACAAGTGCGGATGATGAACATGATATACGCAACCCACATCCCCAAGAGGGAGCGTAAGCATGCGCTCAGGGACGTATATGTGTTGGAGCCAGTCGCCCCAAAGTTCAACCCATGGTCCTCCTGTCCGATCACCTTCGATCGCAGGGACCACCCCACTAGTATCCGTCATGGCGGATTCGCCGCACTAGTCCTAGACCCAATCATTGACGGATTTCACTTCACTCGAGTCCTAATGGACGGCGGCGGCAGCCTGAACTTGCTTTATCAGGACACAGTGCACAAAATGAGTATAGACCCCTCAAGGATCAAACCCACAAAAACGACCTTTAAAGGTGTCTTACCAGGTGTAGAGGCCCATTGCACAGGCTCAGTCACACTGGAAGTGGTCTTCGGATCCTCGGATAACTTCCGAAGCGAAGAGTTAATCTTTGACATCGTCCCGTTCCGCAGTGGCTACCATGCACTGCTCAGGCGGACCGCATTTGCTAGATTCAATGCGGTACCGCATTATGCATATCTCAAGCTCAAGATGCCAGGACCTCGGTGGGTCATAACAGTCAATGGAAACACAGAGCGCTCTCTACGCACAGAGGAGCACACTGCGGCCCTCCCAGCAGAAGCGCAAAGCAGCCTCTCAAGGCAATCCACTAGTTCGGCGATTAAGGACCCAGACACCTTCAAGCGCACCCGGAGTAATTGGCAACTAGACCGCCTAGCACATTCCGAGCTCGCATAGCAATACGGCCCCCACCCCGATCCCAGCCAAACGGTGAAATCCGTGCCACGCGTACATAATTACGCATTAAAAATACCATGGGCACAGGTGGGGAGGGGGGCACGACTACGGCACGCCCCAAGACACGGCTTCAACCGCACTAGGGGCTTCCCGCTTCGTTATTTTTCTCTTTCAGGACTTTAATCTCTGGAAACCCTGTCCGGCAGCATGATTGCCGAACACATGATGCAGCAACCAAGGAGGCAGAAAGCTATGTCACACCACGGAACTCCCAGGTGGATTACGATAACGAGTGAAATATTTGCTTTAATACTATCCGTCAGCTTGCCCTTGGAAGGGACATGTCAAACAATCCTACTTTTTGCTTATCGCACTACTTGTATCATTCTGCTTTAACACACCTTTTTGAATAAATAATGCATAGCATTAAGACTATTATTGCATTCTTCCTTTCTATATATATATATATGTTCACTCATGACATCTAGCACCCGTACACTCTGGTACGGGGCTTAAGCATACCGCATAATACGACATGAGAAGTCCGAACACTTTCAACAGTGTGGCACCCTGAACTTATATCATTATATGCATCAGCTCTGAATCATGTCTTGGGTCAATAGTTGGGTTTGCCCGGTTCCCATGTTTTGGTACCTTATGTTCCGCTATATCGGCTAAGGTAGCACTGGGAGAACTACTGCGATTGTGCCCCGGTTCTGCTGGGCTAAGCACCTCAGTAGATAAAGCTAAAACTGACTGTCATGATAAGGCGTGAGACTGGTCGCTGTTTGAGAGGTTTCAAGTCCCTAAAGACTTATGCCGCTTAGAGCGAGGAGTCGCCCCTGTCCGGCTTAAGGCATGTATTGCGCCCCGAATACGGCCTTCCGAATACTAGGGGCTTCGCCGAAATTTAGAATTATAGAATTCTATGGCTAAGTGAGAGTGATAAAGCATTATAGTCTGATTGCCTTGTTCGTTGTGATGAGCACCTCCCTCCAAGGACCCAAAATGGGAACAAGAGTGCTCAGGTTTATCCCGAACACCCCAGCACTCGTGGCGTGGGGGCAGAAGCCGGCGACTAGCCATCTCTCAGATTTGATAAACAGCCGAACAGAAGGTAATATTTTAAATTCAGACAAGCGTCGCATAGCGCATATGAACAAGTTTTCATAATACAGGATTACACAAGCAAGTTTATTCAAATATTACATCTTTCGCACACTCGTCCGCTACAAGACGGGCACCCTTCAGGACACCCTCATCGTACATCTCGGGCTGGCGATGCTCCTTGCCCTGCGGCGGTCCCTTCTTCACCAGCTTCACGGCGTCCATCTTAGCCCAGTGCACCTTTGCACAGGCGAAAGCCCGGCATACACCTTCGATGCAGACGGACCGCTTAATGACTTCCAGCCATGGGCAGGCGTCCACAAGCCGCCTCACTAGGCCGAAGTAGCTGTTGGGAAGGGTGTCACTAGGCCACATCCGGACTATAAAGCCCTTCATGGCCTGTTCGGGCGCCTTGTGCAGCTCGACCAGTTGCTTCAGCTGGTCGCTCAGAGGCATCGGGTGTTCGGTCTCAGTATACTGAGACCAGAACAGCTTCTCCGTTGAGCTTCCCTCCTCGGCCTGGTAAAACTGTGCGGCATCCGACACGATGCAGGGCAAATCTGCGAATGCTCCTGGAGAGCTCTGGATTCAGGTAAGTAACACGTAATTTACTTTCACATGCTTGCTTTGCATATAGAATGCCTTACCCGCCGCTATCTTCTTCATCGCATCAATCTCCTGGAGAGCCTTTTGGGCTTTAGCCTTGGCATTCTTTGCGCTCTCGAGGGCAGTGGCAAGCTCGGACTCTCACGTCTTCAAGTCAAGCTCCAATGCCTCGTGCTTCCTCATGAGAGCGTGGAGCTCTTGCTGCACCTCGCCCACCCATGCCTCCTGCCTTTCCCGCTCGGTGCGCTCCTTGGCCGCTTTGTTTTCGGCCTTGGATAGTGCTTGCTTCAGGGTCGCCACCTCGGTCGTGGCCCCTGGCAAATTTACGATGATCCTGTCATTTGGCAATCGCATTCTTTATATATATATATATATATATATATATATATATATCAATAGACTAGTTACTACTTACCTTTGTTCTCCTAGAGCTGCCTCTTGGCAAGGCCGAGCTCTTTCTTGAACCCTTCGAGGTCCTGCTTCAGTGCGGCGACCTGCGCTGTCAGTGCGGCAGAGGCCATCAGTGAAGTTTGCATACGCATATAGACATACTTATATTAAACTCCTGCGATATTGTTTGATCCTCTATTCGGCTTTTCTTTGTGAACACCGAACAGAGCATCAGGGGCTACTATCTATGCGGTAATATTTTTCCTATATTTCAAATACTTACCTCAAAGCCTGTTAGAAGGCTGGCACAGGCTTCAGTCAGTCCGCTCTTGGTGGACTGAACCTTCTGGATCACCGCACTCATAATAGTGCGGTGCTCTTCGTCAATGGAAGCGCTGCGAAGCACTCCCAGCAGATTGTCCGGTGCCCCTGGATTGGCAGAGGTCACCGGCACAGGCGTCTTGCCCCTTTCAGAAGGAGGCCGCCTGCCCGAGTCCGGAACCACTGGAGATTCCGGCGCGGTGTTCGGCTGAGGGCCGAGCTCGGAGCCCTCTGGAGCCTTACTCCCTCTGCTTCTGGAGTCCGGAAGGTCGCCTTGAGGCGCCTCCGGGATTGTCTCCCCTCGACCCAGTGCCTCTTGAGACAATACCTCGGCATTGTCCGTAGGGCAAGGGGAGGTGGCGGTCGGAAGTGGATCGCTATCCATATCCGACGAGTCCAAGGAGCCGCCCGACGAAGATACGTCGATACGGGCTTGGGGCGGTCTGCATAATCATATTCGACGTTAGGATAAGCAGTGCATCAAAGGTATGCTATGAGTTACTCTGGTATATGAATACTTACGACTTCGCCAGGGGCTTGGCCCTAAGCAGCCACTCGTCTTCGTCTTCGGCGGCGGTGGTGCAGTAGTCCGGAAGGAGGGTTCTCCCCTTCTTGGACCCTTCGGCCCCCTCGGTCGGGGCGGCCTTCCTTTTCTTGTCTCTGCCGACTGAAGCGGGAGCATCTTCATCTTCCTCCTCGTCTTCAGGGAAGGAGTGCGTCATGGAGTTATCGGACGATGAGTCAAACACCTGGCATCGGGACCTCTTTCGGGTTCCCTTGGCCTTCTTGGTCTTCTCCGGCACCTTGTAAGGAGCCGGAGTCAGCATCTCCGTCAGGAGAGCGTCCGTAGTGTCTTCGGGCAGAGGGGCCAGACAGTTAATCTGCCCTGACGTCTCCACCCAGTCCTGCCAAAGGCATGGGGCTTAGACCCCATGCATGGTTAAGCTAGGGGAAATACATATCCTACCGGATGTATAGAACTCACCGAATGCGCTAGGCGCTTCGAGCTTAGCCCACGGTCCTCGATGAGAGAGGGGGGGACCTCAGCGCATTGAAGAGCTCGCTTAGAGTCTGGTGCTAGGCCGGGTCGAACTCCCACAAGTTAAAATCCCTTTGTTGACACGGGAGGATCCGGCGGATGAGCATCACCTGGACTATGTTGACAATCTTGAGCTTCTTGCTTGCCATATTCCGGATACATTTCTGGAGTCCGTCCAGCTCCACCGATGAACCCCAAGATAGGCCCTTCTCTTTCCAGGAGGTGAGCCGCATGGGGATTCCGGATCGAAACTCGGGGGCCACCACCCAGTTGGTGTCGCGCGGCTCGGTGATGTAGTACCATGTCGATTGCCACCCCTTTATGGTCTCCACGAAGGAGCCTTCAAGCCATGTAACATTGGGAATCTTGCCCACCATGGCTTTGCCGCATTCCCCTTGTTGCCCCCACCACCTTTGGCTTGATATTGAAGGTCTTTAACCACAGGCCGAAGTGGGGCCGGATGCGGAGGAAAGCCTCACACACGATGATGAACGCCGAAATGTTGAGGATTAAGTTCGGGGCCAAATCATGGAAGTCCAGCCCGTAGTAGACCATGAGACCGCGGACGAATGGATGGAGAGGAAACCCCAGTCCGTGGAGGAAGTGGTGAAGGAAAACAACCCTCTCGTGTGGTTCGGGGGTAGGAACGATCTACCCCGCAGCGGGCAGCCGATGCGCGATATTTGCGGCTAATTATGCGGCTCTGCGTAGCTTCTTGATGTGTCCCTCCATAACGGAGGAAGCCATCCATTTGCCTCCCGCTCCGGACATGTTTGGAGAAGGTTGAGGGGAAGGATGTGGACTTGGGCATTGGAGCTTGAGTGCGCAAGAACGGATGAGCAAGGAAGAAGAAGGCGTGGGAAGAGAAAGGTTAAACCTTATCCCTTTATAAGGGCGGCCGAAACATTGCGCCCCCACTAGCCTGGTAAAACTCGGTCATCCCCCAAGCGCTCTAATTGATGGCGCGGTGGGGTTACCCACACCCGTATTGATGAGTATCCCGTAATAAGGGGGACACGATATGTGCTTTGACAAGACGTGTCAAGAAACTGCCTCGGGTTATGTGCGGAGCTGGTTAAAGAAAAACGGTTCGAATAATCACCGAGCCATGGCATGATGTCATGTTTCCAAAATGTGTCAGCAGATTAGATTTGTGGAAATATTATTCTCTCTACGGTGGTATGTGGAACTTATTTTGCAGGGTCGGACACTATCCTGTTTTTCAAACTCTTCTGTGGTGTATCCGGAGGAGGAACCCGCCTTGCAATGCCGAAGACAACACTGTGCGCCAGACTCATCGTCATTGAAGCCTGGTTCAAGGGCTACTGAGGGAGTCCTAGATTAGGGGGTCTCCGGACAACCAGACTATATCCTTTCGCCGGACTGTTGGACTATGAAGATACAAGATTGAAGACTTTGTCTCATGTCCGGATAGGACTCTACTTGGCGTGGAAGGCAAGCTAGGCAATACGGATATGTATATCTCCTCCATTGTAACCGACCTTGTGTAACCCTAACCCCTCCCGGTGTCTATATAAACCGGAGGGTTTTAGTCCTTTGGACAACATACAATCATACCATAGGCCAGCTTCTAGGGTTTAGCCTCTCCAGTCTCGTGGTAGATCAACTCTTGTAATACTCATATCATCAAGAATAAATCAAGCAGGACGTAGGGTTTTACCTCCATCAAGACGACCCGAACCAGGGTAAAACATTGTGTCCCCAGCCCCCTATTACCATCCGCCTTAGACGCACAGTTCGGGACCCCCTACCCGAGATCCGCCGGATTTGACACCGACACTTGGTTTTACATTTGCCTAGCAACTTATAACTTTCCCTTGGGTTCTGCAGACCTAAGGGTCATCTTTATTTTAACCTCTGGGCCTGTTCTCCTCTGAGTGTTGGTCCGAAACGGGCAGCCTACGAGGCCACCTTGGGGAAACTTGAGGGCTGGTTTTACTCATTGCTTTTCCCATCCGGTGTGCCCTGAGAATGAGAAACGTGTGACTCCTATCGGGATTTGTCGGCACATCGGGCGGTCTTGCTGGACTTGTTTTACCATTGTCGAAATGTCTTGTAACTGGGATTCCAAGACTGATCGGGCCTTTCCAGGAGAAGGAATATCCTTCGTTGATCGTGAGAGCTTGTGATGGGCTAAGTTGGGACACCACTTCAGGGTATAAACTTTCGAGAGCCGTACGCGTGGTTATGTGGCAAATGGGAATTTGTTAATATCCGGTTGTAGAGAACTTGACACTTGACTTAATTAAAATGAATGAACTGCGTGTGTAGTCATGACGGTCTCTTTTCGGCGAAGTCCGAGAAGTGAACACGGTTTGGGTTATGTTTGAACATAAGTACTTCTAGGATCACTTCTAGCTTCACGTCTGTTGCGTAGCTTCTCATCTTACTCTTAGTTGCGTATGTTAGCCAACATATTTCCTTAGCGCTTGCTACAGCTCCACCTCCTTACCTCGTCTTACCAATAAGCTTAAATAGTCTTGAGGTCGCTGGTGTGAGATTGCCGAGTCCTCGTGACTCATGGATACTTCCAAAACAGTTGTAGGTGCTGATGATACCAGTGCAGGTGATTCTACCGAACTCAAGTGGGAGTTCGACGAGGACCTTGGTCGTTACTATGTGTCGTTTCCTAATGATCAGTAGTAGAGCCCAGTTGGGACAATCGGGGGTCTAGCATTTAGTGTTTATCTTCCTTTTATTCGGTTTTGACCATAGTCGGTCTATTAGTGTATTTTGGATGATGTATGAATTATTTATGTATTGTGTGACGTGGCGAGTGTAAGCCAACTCTATTTATCCCTATCTTGTTTATTACATGGGATGTTTGTGAAGATGACCCTTCTTGCGACAAAACCACGATGCGGTTATGACTCTAAGTCGTGCCTCGACACGTGGGAGCTATAGCCGCATCGTGGGTGTTTCAAGTTGGTAACCAGAGCCATCCCCGACTTAGGAGCCCCATGCCTGATCAAATCGATGACGTTGTTGAGTCTAGAACAGAAAAGTTTTGAGTCTTAGGATTATATATCGGAGAGTAGGATTCTTTACTCCTCAGTCCCTTCGTTGCTCTGGTGAGGCCTCCTGACGTAGATGTTTTGTCTTTCCTCTCCTCAAATTTCACGAAATGTTTTTTAGGATCACGCGGGTATCTTGGAATCATTCCGATATTCTTCTGACGAGAACACTGTTCTTAGTGCCTCCTGATATTTAGGGGTTGTGGCAGTGTCCCTGGGAGTTGAGCTCCGAGGTGTTATCGTCACAATTTTATTGTTGCAGTTCTAGAATACCTGAGTTCACCGACATCGAAAATCTCTTTTATGTAGTTGTTGGTGAGATAACCTTGATGCCACCCAGTACTGGGGCGGGAGTTCGGGAGTATTGCCATAACTCGTATAACGGATGCTTTTCGAAGGCTGAGGTACACGATTTCCGGAAGTTTCTTGGTTATGTGTTGATGGATGGATACAGTTGGAGCGTAGGGCTTGTTAGTTGTGTGATATATATTGTGCCTCCATATATCCCCAACACCAGATTACATAACCAGAAAGTTCGGGAGTTTATAGGTGGGAATTCAAGTATCCCATAGGATATCTTTCCAATAGACACATGATACGATATGGGGTCTATCATATGTTTGCTTCTGGTTTATTCTGCAAGCCAATTCTTTGTTTTGTTGTGAGTTGTGGTATTTGAGTTGCTTCAATGTCAGGTGTTGATTCCATACCTTTTCCTAAGTAGTGTTCTCATATTTCTATGTCAATTCTAATCCTTCTTGGTCATCTAGGTTTTCATGTTAATTCTTTTCCAACCAGAGTGATTCTCTTCAAGTGGATCCGATCACTTCAACATTCGCAAGATCACCTCTCAGTTTTCCCAACGGTGTTTGTTTCATCCATCCCAAGTTGTCTTTGTTTTTCCCGCCCTCCCACCCATTTCTTCAAGGACTCAGATTTCTTAATCAAGTATCCTTTTTATTGATGGAAATTCTCTCCGTTCTTTTCCGTCATGTTCTTATCCGATGATTCTCAAGAAGATACTAAGGAAGCTTCAAGTTCATCAATCTTCATTCTTTTTCATCTCCGGTGGACTAAATTCGAGCTTTCAGTGTTCATCACATTCCTTTCCTTGTTTCAAATGTTTTCTCATGCCGGTGCACCTCTTAATCATCCACTCCTCACCATTCATTTGTGTCACACCCTATCTAGTTCATGCATTAGAGTGATAGCATCATGTTTAAATTTCCCAGAAAAATGAAATGGGGATGATAGAACCCCCAGCACCCCCTTAAACCAACTAGGGTTTACTAAAATCTTTTTCAATGAACCTGAAATGCCCTTCTAAAAAGTCCACCCTTTTTGTTTTGGGTTAAAACCTTTGACAAAAATGTTGAACATTTTTCTAGGACATCTTAAGGTCATTGGATTAACTCATATAGTATTTGCATTTGGCCATTTAAATGCTACAAAATATTTTAAATGCTCAAATAATTCTGGAAATTAGTGTGGGCTGTTGGAAATAATCTAAAAAGAGCCTATGATTATTTTCAGGATTTTTGTAAGTGCCTAACTATTTTTAATAAAGCCACAAACTTACAGAAAAATAGAAAAAGAAAAACAAACCAAGCAGAGGCTTACCTGGCGCCCACCTAGTAGGCCCACCTGCTGGCCCAGCCCAGTCACCGCTCCAGCGAGCTGCTTGGCTTGGCCAGGCAGGCAGGCAGGTGCTCGACGCTGGCGCCTACGCGCGCCACGCAGCTGCCCGCCGCCCTGCTTCCTCCCCTCGCAGTGCTGCTGCCCTGGATCGGTCACCCACTCCTCCCCCGAGCTCGCAGACACGCCTCTCTCTCCGCAGCTCCTCTCCCTCGCTCTCCCGCACCATGGCCGACGCTGCCGCACCCGCGCCACCGTGCTAACCGCGTCCGCCGTCGTCCCCGTGCTCCATCACCGTGTCCACTAGCTCCACCGTCGTCGACTACGTCGAGCAGGCTGAGCCCTGAGCGCGCGCCCGCTCTGGAGTCGCCGCTGACCCCGTCTCCCCCAACTCCGGCCACCAAGATCGCCATCATCGCCCCGCTCAGCTCTGGCCTTCCCCGAGCCCGCTTCGACGCTTGCTGCAATCGCCGTGAGCCCAGCTCCGTCCTCCCCCTCTCCACTAACTCCCTCTTGCACCGTGTGCACCGCACCACGCTCACCCGAGAACCCGCCGCCGCTGAGCTCGTCGCCGACATGACTCCGGCCACCCACCGGCCACACCATTACGACCAACGCACTCACCGCACTCGCAGGAGCCCGTAGCACCACTCCACGCGCCTCGCCGTGCCCCATAGCCTCGATTTCGACCTCGCTCGAACTCCGGCGACCGCCAAGGTCATCGCCGGCGACGTTTCCGGCCACCCCAGCTCCACCCACTGCCACCACTCGATGCGGCTTGCTCCCAGCTACGCGTAGATGCTCTCCGCCGCCCATTTGGTCGCCAGAACGCGTAGATGCACTTCCACCACCGCGTCTGGCCTCGCCAGCGGCTAAACGCTGGCGGGTTTGAACTGTTGACTTTCACTGGGTGGGCCCAGGTTGACTCCCCTGAGTCTATGACAAGTGGACCCCCTCTGCTAATTAACCTAGGGTTAGCATTAACTAATTTTAGTTAGTTTAGGTCACTGACATGCGGGCCTAGGCCCCACTGACAGTTTAGTTAGTATTAACTTAACCCTGTTAATTAGTTGTTTCACTGACGTGTGGGTCCCAGCCATCAGGTTTGACCTGGGCTTGTGCCTTTGACTCGCTGACGTCACAGTGACGCAGTGCTGACGCAGTTATTTATTTTCTGGATTTATTTTTATATAGGAAATTCCAGAAAATAGCCAAAACTTCTAAAAATCATAGAAAATCAACCATAGCTCCAAATCAAACAATTGATATATGAAAAATGATCAAAAAAATTCAATCTTTCCATATGTAATGGTTTCATGCATGACAAAACAATTTAACCTTGCTCTTTAGGTGAAACAAGATAATACACTTATAATGCATAAGAACTTAAGCTACCATTTGAATCTCTGATTCAAATGGACCCATTTCAACTTGTTTCACATTGCATTAGGTAGGACACATCATTTTGCCATGTCATAGCCTGCATCATATTGTTGCATATTGCCATGTGTTGATTATATTCTATGGTGTCTTTTGTGGTAGGTTCTGCCTCCGAGGATATCTCCGAGTATCCAACTGAAGGGCAGTACCCTACTACCACTCCATCAGGCAAGCAGCCCCATTGATCATATTGATACAATCCCATGTCCTCGCCTCTGCTCTCGTTTACTGCATTAAGACAACAACATTTCAAACTGCTGTGTGCTATGGTAGTTGAACCCTTATCCTCTGCATGACCTATCATTGCCACAGTAACTAGATGAAACCCACTAGCATGTGTAGGAGTTGATTGAGCCATGTATTTGTTTCCTACCTTGCTATGCCTGCTATGCTCATAGTTGGGTCAGGTCTGGTTCATCACGGTGATGGGCTAGAGTGAAATGATTATGTCGGGAATGAGAGGTATGTGTTGAACAATTTTTGGTAAAGGTATCGATGAGAGGCCATGTAGGAGTACATGGTGGGTTGTTTCATTGAGGCCGTCCATAAGAACTGAGATCTGTATGCGTGATTTAAGATTCAGCTACTACCACACATTGGGCCCTGAAATATGACCCCGCTCGACTTTCTGACCCCTCTCGTCCTCTGTCCAAGAGTTGCAACTAGTTTCTGGTGTTTGTAGGTTATGTGTTGGCGGCCGTGCGAAGCGCTGACCCTAGGGGTGGGCTATGATGTGGTAGATAGACTGTGGTCGGGTATGCCGGGCGCCTGTTTAGCGTCTCGGGACCCTATACACATCGTTTGGGGACATTGAGGACACCCCGGTCGGATTTCCTTGCAGATGGAACCCGAATAGGCGATAAACCTGGACTAGAGACTTGTGTGGTTAGTCAGGTCGTGGTCTACACCCACGTCGGCTTTCGCTTGAAGTCTTCCGAGCACATGTCGTGTGCAGACGCTAAGTGGTGGAAACATGTGTGACGAAGTACACCCTTGCAGGGTATAAAACTATTCGAATAGCCGCGTCCGCGGTAAAGGACTACTTGGTTGCCTATACAGTTCATAGACAAGTTAATGGTTACTACTAAAAGACTCAAGATAAGTGTGAGTATCGAGGATGGCCCTCTTGTAGGATGACAAGGGAGGATCCCCGGTGGAGTATTGTGTTGGTGATTAGTGGACTCGTGTGCGAGAACTACTTTACTAGTGGTGTCTCGTAGGATAGCTTAGCCAAGAGTCAAAGCTGGCTTGCTGCAATAACTCCACCACCTTCTTGAGAATGAGCATGTATAGTAGGTTCTGATGTAAGACTTGCTGAGTACCTTTGTACTCATGTTTGCTTTAATTACTGTTTTCAGACGACAACACCGCCCCTCCGATGGGTTTTATGTAGAGCTCGACGTCGATCAGTAACTTGTCACCCAGGTGGTGATCCTGGCCATGGAGGGCCTCATGTAGATAGACAGGCTTCGAGAAGCCTTCTTTCTTTCTAGTGTCTATACTCAGACTATTTGCTTCCGCATGAGCTTGTATGCTTGTATGACTTGAGTGTCGGGTCATGTGACCCCTACCTGTATGAACATGTTATGTATGGCTCTCTGGAGCCTTTAAATAAAGTACTTGAGTTGTAGAGTTTTGTTGTGATGCCATGTTGTATTTGCACATATCGAGCATATTGTGTGTATGATTGAAATGCTTGGTATGTGTGGGATCCGACAATCTAGTTGTTTATCCTTGGCAGCCTCTCTTATGGGGAAATATAGTCTAGTGCTCCTCGAGCCATATTATTCCACTACAACCTAATTCACCGGAGTCCTACTAGCCCAGCACTACTGCTCAGGACACTTGACTGGCCGGCATGTGTTTCACTTCGTTCCTATGTCTGTCACTTCGGGGAAATGTCACGCGGTGACATCCGGAGTCCTGCCTAGCCTGCCATAGCCTGGGTTCCCCAGAGTCCTGTTAGCCCAGTGCTATAGCCCGGAATCACACGCTGTTGACCGACATGCTCGATGTGATTTATGTATGCATGTCTCCATAGGTCTGTGCCGCTCTGGGTTCACGACTAGCCATGTCGGCCCGTGTTCTCTATCATATGGATGCTAGCAACACTATCATATACGTGATCCAAAAGGCACAAACCGTCCCAGGCCATGGTAAGGCGACACCCGTGGGGATACCATGCGTGAGGCTGCAATGTGATATGAGATGTTACCAGCTAGATCGATGTGACTTGAAATCAGGGTCCTGACAGCGTTGGCATCAGAGTCGGACTGCCTGTAGGTTCGTTGAGCCAAACTGGTCGATGTCGAGTCTAGAAATGCTTTAATTATATGTAGGGGAATTGATTGTGGGAGGGAACGTAAGGCTCTTTTACTCCTTTACCTTATGCCCTCTGATCTGAGTCATTCTCTTCTCAATCTACGTGGGTTAAGGACTAGGCTCTCTTCTTCTATCAGGTTCACGTGTTACTAATCCGTAGTTGCTTATAGGATTGTTGTTACAAGCCTCAGTACAGTTTCTACTACTTTTAGTATGTTGCCAGTTTAATCAGAACCTTGATATGATGTTGTTGAGTGGTACAAACTGTTCTAGATGTCTCAAATCTTTTTCTGAGCATTTACAGCCGTTATGCTATCCGATTTCCCCTAGAAAATTCTAATGCATTTGCATTATTCTGTGCTTTCAGATGACCACCCGTTCCCAGAACCAAGTGGTTCATCTGACCCGGTGCCTCGATGTGCCCGGCCACACGGCCATGTTGGTTCGAGTGATGGTCGAGTCAGGTTATCGGTGGTATCCGGAATATACCATCGAGGAGCAGCTCAGAGACTTCAACCAGAGCCAGTACCTATGTACCGTTAGGATATATCCCTCTTATCCTAGAGCCACTGAGCCCCTTCACTGTTCCTATGGACTTGGGGTCACTATTGAGATGTCTGTGCAGGATGCAGCCTATTCAATGATGTCTATCATTCGAGCCAGGACTGCCTTGCTTCAGAACACCGATTTCCGTTACATGCCAGCCTCACTTCCTGGAGCACAGGGGTACTATCAGGCTTTGTACTATGACTCTACACATCAGGAGTCACTACTCCGCACCACTGCTGAGATGCTCGAGGATAAGGACCATGAAAACTGGGCCTTGCGTATGGAGCTTTTCAACTCTCGTGCTGACCACTGGGCTACTTTGACTCGGTTTGCACCAGCGGTATAGGCAGGATACATGGACCTGAGGGACTTGTACCCTGTACGGTCTGGGTTGCCAGATTGTATGGAGTGGCGCGATGTAGGAGGCATCACCCCTCCTCGTGGTCCCCGTCTGCCACCACCTATGGGACCAAGGCCACATCTGAGCCCCTATGGTCCGCAGGCTCCGCAGGACCGTCTGTTCCCAGATGATCATGTTCCACTTCCAGGCTTTGGTGGCGACTTTTATGAGGATTACTACGGAGCCGTCTGAGCTAGTAGTAGTTTCACCAGTACTGTAATAGTTGTATTCTCCACAGTCCTGTGTGACCTGTGGGATACGACTGGGTGTGTATCACGCTCCGGAGGTGTAGAAAAATAATGTATAGGAGCTTGGAATGCCTCCGATGAGATGTAATGTCTTTCACCGTAGTTGTACTCTAGCATGGGCTTGTACTAAGCTATGTACAGTGTGTATGACCAATGGTATATATATGGCAGTTTCTATATTACCATGTCGTGCAATGAACATCTTAGCATTCCATGTTATCCATTACATTCTGCACTTCCTTGCTAAGTTTGTGCCATCCTTGTCTAAACCATTGACTTGTTTTTCCTAGGATGGTCAACACCCGCAGCAACCCTGCTGCCCCGAAGCAGGGGGAAGCCAGTGCAGCTAGGGGTGAAAATCTACCTCACCCGCCTTCTCTGGCCGAAGTTATGCTAGAGGCGGAAAGAAACAAGCGTGAGACTAACCGCTTGCTGGAGCGGATTGAGCAGAACACTGCACGCCATCAGCGAAATGACTTGGTGTCAATCAATGACTTTATCAAGTTGTACCCACCAAAGTTTAATCATTCCGTCGAGCCCCTCGACGCGGATGACTGGCTCCACAGCATCACACACAAGCTACGTTCAGCCAACGTAGCCGAAGTTGATAAGGTTACCTATGCTGCCTATCACCTCGAAGGCCCTGCTAGCCTTTGGTGGGAAAACTTAGAGGCTATGCGCCCGGTCGGCCAAATCACTACTTGGGCTGAATTCAGTGAGGCTTTCCATGAGCATCACATCCCAGAAGGTCTCATAGATCGCAAGAGGGAAGAGTTTTGCAATTTCACCCAAGGAAGACTGACTGTGGATGCATATAGTCGTGAATTTGGGAATCTGGCACGATATGCTCCTGAAGAGGTATCCACCAACACTAAGAAGCAGGCAAGGTTCCGCAAGGGACTTAGCCCTGAGCTTCGCCGTGATCTTCGTCTGCACGAGTGCACCTCCTTTCAGAAGTTGGTCAATAAAGCCATCAGTGCTGAGACAGGCCAGTCTGACTATGACACTTCATGCAAGCACTCTCGTGATTTTGGTTCTTCATCCGGCTCTGGATCTCAGAAGCGCCGGGTGTGGATTCCAAGCATGGCACTGCCACCCAGGTTCATCCTGAGGACATCCTTTGAGGCACCTCGTCCCAACCAGCAGTTTGCACCGTCCAAGCCCTATGGTGGCCCCGCTGCTAATGCTGCTCCACGCCCCAATGTTGTGACATGTTTTAAGTGTGGAGAGCCGGGTCACTACAGTCGAGAGTGTCCCCAGAACAATAACCCCAATCAGGCTAAGTCCATTGGTCGTGGTAAGCCAGCGGGAAAGACATTCTACGCCAAGCCGGTCACCACTGCACGTGGCCATGTCAACTATGTCTCAGCTGAGGAGGCTCATGAGGATCCTAACGTCGTCCTTGGTACACTCCTTGTTAATTGCCATCCGGCATCTGTTCTTTTCGATACTGGAGCATCTCATTCATTCATATCTGAGAGCTATGCTCGATTGCATAACACGACATTCTGTGACATGCCCACTACCATGGAAATTCAAAACCCTGGCTCTAGATGGAAAACCTCCAGAGTAAGCCATGGGAATGAAATTCTTGTTGATAGAATTGTCTTCCTTGCATCCTTAATAGCTCTCAAGTCCTCAGACATAAACATCATCTTGGGTATGGACTGGATGTCAGCTCATTATGCTAAGATTGATTGTGCCACTGGAACCGTTCAACTTACTCACCCATCAGGCAAGACAGTCAATGTCTTAACTCGAGTGGCCAAGCGCCAGCTTTACTCCCTAAATGCCAACCCCCTTCTAGACCTTGAAGATATTCCGGTAGTCCGGGACTTTCCAGATGTCTTTCCAGAAGAACTGCCAGGTGTTCCACCTAACAGGGATGTCGAGTTTGTGATAGACCTTGTTCCAGGAACCGTTCCAATTTCTAGAAGACCCTATAAGCTGGCACCCTTAGAACTAGCCGAGCTTAAGAACCAACTCGATGAGTCCTTGAAAAAGGGTTTCATCCGTCCTAGTTCCTCTCCTTGGGCTTGCCCCGTCCTCTTCGTTAAGAAGAAGGATGGAACGGATCGGATGGTCGTAGATTACCGACCTGTCAACTTGGTCACTATCAAGAACAAGTATCCGCTTCCCAGGATCAACGATCTGTATGACCAGCTCACTGGATCCTCAGTCTTTTCCAAGATGGATTTGAGGTTGGGCTACCATCAAATCAAAATCAGAAACGGGGACATTCCCAAAACGGCCTTTGTTACTCGTTATGGCCAATACGAGTACACCGTCATGTCCTTCGGTTTAACCAATGCCACAACCACCTTCTCTCGGTTAATGAACTCGGTCTTCATGGAGTATTTGGATAAATTCGTCGTGGTATACCTCGATGATATACTCATCTACTCCAAGAGTGAGGAGGAACATGCCGAACATCTAAGGTTGGTATTGACGAAACTTCGAGAGCATCGCCTTTATGCCAAATTCTCCAAGTGTAAATTTTGGTAGCCAGAAGTGACCTATCTAGGCCATGTAATCTCCGGTAAGGGTATTGCTGTCAATCCCGAGCGAGTTCAAGCCGTCCTTGATTGGACTCCACCTGAGACGGTCAAGCAAGTTCGGAGTTTCCTTGGCTTAGCGAATTATTGTTGCCGCTTCGTTGAGAATTTCTCCAAGGTTGCTAAACCTCTAACTGAACTCATCAAGAAAGATAAAAAGTTTGAGTGGACCCCACAGTGCGAGTTCAGCTTTCAGGAACTGAAAAGACGCCTGACATCTGCTCCCGTACTGGTACCACCAGATTTCTCCAAGGACTTTATTATCTATTGCGATGCCTCGCGACAAGGACTAGGTTGCATACTCATGCAAGATCGTCAGGTAATTGCCTATGCTTCACGGCAATTACACCCCCATGAGGAAAACTATCCCACACATGATCCAGAGCTTGCAACTGTAGTCCATGCACTCAAAACTTGGCGACATTACCTTCTCGGTAATCGTTGCGAGATCTTCACTGATCACCAAAGTTTGAAATATATCTTCACCCAACCGGATTTGAATCTCAGGCAAAGACGTTGGGTCGAGTTGATCTCGGATTACGACTTAGGAATAACTTACACCCCGGGCAAAGCCAATGTCATGGCCGATGCGCTAAGTCGTAAATCTTATTGTAACAAACCTGATGTTACAACAAAGACAACCACTTCTCCACGAGGAATTTCATAAGCTTAACCTTCACATTGTTCCTCGAGGATTCCTATCCACCCTGGTGGCGAAGCCTAACCTTACGGATCAAATCATAGCTGCCCAGAAGCATGATAAGGGCATATCCCGGATTGAGGAAAACATTGCTAGCGGAGTTGCTAAATGTTTTTCCATGGATGAGCAAGGTGTTGCCTTCTTCGAGAACCACTTGGTCATTCCCAAGAAACAACATCTACGTCTGTTGATTCTTAAGGAAGCTCATGAATCCCCTCTCACCATTCATCCTGGTAGTACTAAAATGTATCAAGACCTACGCTAGAGGTTTTGGTGGACTAGGATGAAGAGAGAAATTGCTCAATACATTGCTAGTTGCGACGTGTGTCATCGTGTTAAAGCAGAGCACCAATAGCATGCGGGCACCCTTCAACCTTTGGCTATTCCTGAGTGGAAATGGGATAAAATTAGTATGGATTTCATTACTGGGTTTCCCAGGACCAAGAGAGGGAATAATGCTATCTTCATCGTGATCGATTGTCTTTCCAAAGTAGCCCATTTCCTACCTGTTCATGAGAGTATCACCGCTAGCCAGCTAGCTGATTTATACATCTCCCGAATAGTGTCTCTTCATGGTGTCCCATTGGAAATTAACTCGGAGCATGGGAGTCTCTTCACCTCTCGATTTTGGGAAAGTTTCCAAAATGCTATGGGAACTCATCTCTCTTTTAGCACCGCCTTCCACCCTCAATCCAGTGGTCAAGTAGAGCGAGTAAATCAAATTCTGGAAGATATGCTCCGAGCTTCTGTCATCTCATTCGGAATGGGTTGGGAGAAATGCCTTCCATTTGCGGAGTTTGCTTATAACAATAGTTATCAAGCTAGCTTGGGCAAAGCTCCTTTCGAAGTTCTTTATGGACGAAAATGTCAAACGCCTCTTAACTGGTCAGAAACCGGGGAAAGACAACTCTTTGGCCCGGATATGATTCAAGAAGCAGAAGAGCAGGTTCGCGTTATTCGTGAGAAATTGAAAACAGCCCAATCTCGTCAAAAGAGCCAATATGATCATAAACATAAGCTCATGACTTATGAAGTCGGCGAGAAGGCTTACCTTTGGGTTACTCCATTAATGGGAACCCATCATTTCGGTATCAAGGGCAAATTGGCTCCTCCTTACATTGGACCCTTTCGCATTCTTGCCAAATGAGGAGAAGTTGCCTACCAATTGGAACTCCCTCCGCATCTTTCTAGAGTTCATGATGTCTTCCACGTTTCTCAACTCAGGCGTTGCTTCACGGATCCTATCCGTGGAGTGGACCATGAAACACTTGATCTACAAGATAACCTCTCATATCGGGAATATCCCGTTCATATCCTTGATCAATCCGAGCGTACCACTCGACGCCATAACATCAAGTTTCTCAAGGTTCAATGGTCACACCATTCCGAAAAGGAAGCCACTTGGGAAAAGGAGGATTGTCTTCGTCTTGAGTACCCCACTTTCTTCCCAATAGATCCTAAATCTCGGGACGAGATTCTTTTGAGTGGGGGTGAGTTGTCACACCCTAGCTAGTTCATGCATTAGAGTGATAGCATCATGTTTAAATTTCCCAAAAAAATGAAATGGGGATGTTAGAACCCCCAGCACTCCCCTTAAACCAACTAGGGTTTACTAAAAAAATTAATGAACCTGAAATGCCCTTCTAAAAAGTCCACCCTTTTTGTTTTGGGTTAAAACCT
Organism: Triticum aestivum; assembly: GCF_018294505.1. Lineage (NCBI taxonomy): Eukaryota > Viridiplantae > Streptophyta > Magnoliopsida > Poales > Poaceae > Triticum > Triticum aestivum. The sequence goes on along the minus strand of NC_057803.1, from coordinate 303,673,488 downwards.
TTGACAAAAATGGTGAACATTTTTCTAGGACATCTTAAGGTCATTGGATTAACTCATATAGTATTTGCATTTGGGCATTTAAATGCTATAAAATATTTTAAATGCTCAAATAATTCTGGAAGTAAGTGTGGGCTGTTGGAAATAATCTAAAAAGAGCCTATGATTATTTTCAGGATTTTTGTAAGTGCCTAACTATTTTAATAAAGCCACAAACTTACAAAAAATAGAAAAAGAAAAACAAAGCAAGCAGAGGCTTACCTGGCGCCCACCTAGCAGGCCCACCTGTCGGCCCAGCCCGGCCACCGCTCCAGCGAGCTTCTTGGCTTGGCCAGGCTGGCGGGCAGGTGCTCGACGCCGGCGCCTGCGCGCGCCACGCAGCTACCCGCCGCCCTGCTTCCTCCCCTCGCAGTGCTGCCGCCCTGGATCGGTCACCCACTCCTCCCCCGAGCTCGCAGACACGCCTCTCTCTCTCCAGCTCCTCTCCCTCGCTCTCTCGCACCATGGCCGACGCTGCCGCGCCTGCGCCACCGTGATAACCGCGTCCGCCGTCGTCCCCGTGTCGCGTCACCGTTTCCACTAGCTCCACCGTCATCGACTACGTCGAGCAGGCTGAGCCCCGAGCGCTCACCCGCTCTGGAGTCGCCGCTAACCCCGTCTCCCCCAACTCTGGCCACCGAGATCGCCATCGTCGCCCCGCTCAGCTCCGGCCTTCCCTGAGCCCGCTTCGACGCTTGCTGCAATCGACATGAGCCCAGCTCCATCCTCCCCCTCTCCACTAACTCCCTCTTGCACCGTGTGCACCGCACCACGCTCACCCAAGCACCCGCCACTGCCGAGCTCGTCGCCGACGTGACTCCGGCAACCCACCGGCCACACCATTACGAGCAACGCACGCACCGCACTCGCAGGAGCCCGTAGCACCACTCCAAGCGCCTCGCCGTGCCTCGTAGCCTCGGTTTCGACCTCGCCCGAACTCCGGTGACCGCCAAGGTCGTCGCCGGCGATGTTTCTGGCCACCCCAGCTCCACCCACTACCAGCACTCGATGTGGCTTGCTCCCAGCTACACGTAGATGCTCTCCGCCACCCATTTGGTCGCCGGAACGCGTAGATGCACTTCCACCGCCGCGTCTGGCCTCGCCGGCGGCTATATGCCGGCGGGTTTGAACCGTTGACTTTGACTGGGTGGGCCCAGGTTGACTCCCCTGAGTCTATGACAAGTGGGCCCCCTTTGCTAATTAACCTAGGGTTAGCACTGACTAATTTTAGTTAGTTTAGGTCACTCACATGCGGGCCCAGGCCCCACTAACAGTTTAGTTAGTATTAACTTAACCCTGTTAATTAGTTGTTTCACTAACGTGTGGGTCCCAGCCGTCTGGTTTAACCTGGGCTGGCGCCTTTGACTCGCTGACGTCACAGTGACGCAGTGCTGACGCAGTTATTTATTTTCTGGATTTATTTTTATATAGGAAATTCCAGAAAATAGCCAAAACTTCTAAAAATCATAGAAAATCAACCATAGCTCCAAATCAAACAATTTATATATGAAAAATGATCAGAAAAATTCAATATTTCCATCTGCAATGGTTTCATGCATGAAAAAACACTTTAACCTTGCTGTTTAGGTTAAACGAGCTAATACACTTATAATGCATCAGAACTTAAGCTACCATTTGAATCTTTGATTCAAATGGACCCATTTCAACTTGTTTCACATTGCATTAGGCAGGACACCTCATTTTTCCATGTCATAGCATGCATCATATTGTTGCATATTGCCATGTGTTGATTATATTCTGTGGTGTCTTTCGTGGTAGGTTCTGCCTCCGAGGATATCTCTGAGTATCCAACTGAAGGGCAGTTCCCTACTACCACTCCATCAGGCAAGCAGCCCCATTGATCATATCGATACAATCCCATGTTCTCGCCTCTGCTCTCGTTTACTGCATTAAGACAACAACGTTTCAAACTGCTATGTGCTACGGTAGTTGAACCCTTATCCTCTGCATGACCTGTCATTGCCACAGTAACTAGATGAAACCCACTAGCATGTGTAGGAGTTGATTGAGCCATGTATGTGTTTCCTACAATGCTATGCCTGCTATGCTTAGAGTTGGGTCAGGTCTGGTTCATCTGGGTGATGGGCTAGAGTGAAATGATTATGTCGGAAATGAGAGGGATGTGTTAAACATGTTTTGGTAAAGGTATCGATGAGAGGCCATGTAGGAGTACATGGTGGGTTGTTTCATTGAGGCCATCCATAAGAACTGAGATCTGTATGCGTGATTTAAGATTCAGCTACTACCACACATTGGGCCCTGAAATACGACCCCACTCGACTTACTGACCCCTCTCGTCCTCTGTCTAGGAGTTCCAACTAGTTTCTGGTGTTTGTAGGTTATGTGTTGGCGGCCGTGCGTAGCGCTGACCCTAGGGGTAGGCTATGATGCGGTAGATACACTGTGGCCGGGTATGCCGGGCACCCGCTTGGCATCTCGGGACCCTGTACACATCGTTTGGGGTCGTTGAGGACACCCCGGCCGGATTTCCTTGCGGATGAAACCCGAATAGGCGATAAACCTGGACTAGAGACTTGTGCGGTTAGTCAGGTCGTGGTCTACACCCACGTTGGATTTTGCTTGAAGTCTGCCGAGCACATGTCGTGTGCAGACGCTAAGTGGAGGAAACATGTGTGACGAAGTACACCCCTACAGGGTATAAAACTATTCGAATAGCCGCGTCCGCAGTAAAGGACTACTTGGTTGCCTATACAGTTCATAGACAAGTTAATGGTTACTACTAAAAGACTCAAGATAAGTGTGAGTACCGAGGATGGCCCTCTCGTAGGATGACGAGGGAGGATCCCCGGTGGAGTATTGTGTTGGTGATTAGTGGACTCATGTGCGAAAACTACTTTACTAGTGGTGTCTCATAGGATAGCTTAGCCAAGAGTCAAAGCTGGCTTGCTGCAATAACTCCACCACCTTCTTGAGAATGAGCATGTATAGTAGGTTCTGACGTAGGACTTGCCGAGTACCTTTGTACTCATGTTTGCTTTAATTACTGTTTTGAGACGACAACACCGCCCCCTCCGATGGGTTTTATGTAGACCTCGACGTCGATGAGTAACTTGCCAGCCAGATGGTGATCCTGGCCATGGAGGGCCTTATGTAGATAGACAGGCTTCGAGAAGCCTTCTTTCTTTCAAAGTGTCTGTACTCAGACTATTTGCTTCCACATGAGCTTGTATGCTTGTATGACTTGAGTGTCGGGTCATGTGACCCCTACCTGTATGAACATGTTATGTATGGCTCTTTGGAGCCTTTAAATAAAGTACTTGAGTTGTAGGTTGTAGCACTGGGCTAACAGGACTCCGGGGAACCCAGGCTGTAGCAAGCTAGGCAGGACTCCGGATGTCACCGCGTGACATTTCCCCGAAGGGACAGACATAGGAACGAAGTGAAACACATGCCGACCAGTCAAGTGTCCTGAGCAGTAGTGCTGGGCTAGCAGGACTCCGGTGAACCGGGCTGTAGCGGATTACTATGGCTCGAGGAGCACTAGACTACATTTCCCCATAAGAGAGGCTGCCAAGGATAAACAACTAGACTGTCGGATCCCACACATACCAAGCATTTCAATCATACACACAATATGCTCGATATGTGCAAATACAACATGGCATCACAACAAAACTCTACAACTCAAGTACTTTATTTAAAGGCTCCAGAGAGCCATACATAACATGTTCATACAGGTAGGAGTCACATGACCCGACACTCAAATCATACAAGCATACAAGCACATGCGGAAGCAAATAGTCTGAGTACAGACACTAGAAAGAAAGAAGGCTTCTCGAAGCCTGTCTATCTACATAGGGCCCTCCATGGCCAGGATCTCCACCTGGGTGGCTAGTCACTCGTCGACATCAAGGTCTACGTAGAACCCATCGGAGGGGGTGGTGTTGTCGTCTGAAAACAGTAATTAAGCAAACATGAGTACAAAGGTACTCAGCAAGTCTTACATCAGAACCTACTATACATGCTCATTCTCAACAAGGTGGTGGAGTTATTGCAGCAAGCCAGCTTTGACTCTTGGCTAAGCTATCCTACGAGACTCCACTAGTAAAATAGTTTTCGCACACGAGTCCACTACTCACCAACACATACTCCACCGGGGATCCTCCCTCGTCATCCTACGAGAGGGCCATCCTCGGTACTCACACTTATCTTGAGTCTTTTAGTAGTATCCATTAACTTGTCTATGAACTGTACAGGCAACCAAGTAGTCCTTTACCGCGGACGCGGCTATTCGAATAGATGATGTTAACCCTGCAGGGGTGTACTTCTTCATACACGCTTTCACCACTTACCGCCGTTTACACGACATGTACTCCGCAACCTTCAAGCGGAAGCCCAACGAGGGTGTTGGCCACGGCCTACCTAAACACTCAAGTCTCTAGTCCAGGTTTATCGCCTATCCAGGTTCCATCTGCAGGTAGTCCAGCCGAGGTTTCCACATATGGCCCCGAACGATGTGAACAGGGTCCCGAGACGCCAAACGGGCGCCCGGCATACCCGGCCATGCTGTATCTACTGCAACATAGCCCACCCCTAGGGTCAGCGCTACGCACGGCCGCCAACACATAACCTACAAACACCAGAAACTATTTGCAACTCCTGGACAGAGTACTAGGGTGATTAAGAAGCCGAGAGGGTCCATTGGTTTTGAGCCCAATGTATGGTAGTAACTGAATCTTAAATCACACATACAGATCTCAGTTCTTAGGGACGGCCTCAATGAAACAACCCACAATGGTCTACACCCAATGTGTGGTAGTATTTCAGGGCCCAATGTGTGGTAGTAGCTGAATCTTAAATCACGCATACAGATCTCAGTTCTTATGGATGGCCTCAATGAAACAACCCACCATGTACTCCTACATGGCCTCTCATCGATACCTTTACCAAAACATGTTCAACACATCCCTCACATTACCGACATAATCATTTCACTCTAGTCCATCACCCAGATGAACCAGACCTGACACAACTCTAAGCATTGCAGACATAGCAAGGTAGGAATCACATACATGGCTCAATCAACTCCTACACATGCTAGTGGGTTTCATCTAGTTACTGTGGCAATGACAGGTCATGCAGATGATAAAGGTTCAACTACCGTAGCACACAGCAGTTTGAATCGTGTTGTCTTAATGCAGTAAACAAGAGCAGAAGCGAGAACATGGGTTTGTATCGGAATGATCAATGGGTTGCTTGCCTGATGTAGTGGTAGTAGGGTACTGCCCTTCAGACGGATATTCGGGGTTATCCTCGGAGGCAGAACCTACCACGAAAGACACACCGAACATAATCAATACATGACGATATGCAACAATATGATGCATGCTATGACATGGCAATATGAATGTGTCTTGGCCTAATGCAAGCTAAAACAGAAAGGAATGAACCCATTTGAATCAAAGATTCAAATGTTAGTTCATTTAACATAGCCTTATTAGTGCATTATCTTATTTTTCTTAAACAGTAAGGTTATCTTGTTTTGTCTTGCATGAAACCATTACCAATGGATAGATTGAATTTTTCTGATCAAAATTCATATATAATTTGTTTGATTTGGAGCTATGGTTGATTTTCTATGATTTTTAGAAGTTTTGGCTATTTTCTGGAATTTCCTATTAAAGAATAAATCCAGAAAAGGATTTACTGCATCAGCCTGGCGTCAGTGTGACGTCAGCGGTCAACTAAGACGGTCCAGGTCAACCCTGAACTGTGGGTCCCATCTATCAGTGTCAACTAACTAACTAAGTTTAGTTAGTGCTAAACTAATACTAACCTAGTTTAATTAGTGGCCTGGGGCCCACACGTCAGTGAGTCACGGGAAAGTCAAACTGGGGTCAACCCGGGTCAAACTCGCTGGAGTTGACCCGGGGCTCGTCGCCAGCAAGGCCAGGGACGGCGGAGGGGTGCGGGTTTCTTCCTCCAGCGACCAAATGGCCGGTGGAGGGCATCTACGTGACGCGGGCACTCGTCCGCATCGAGTGGTGTAGGTGGTTGGGCCTGGGGTGGCCGGAGTCGTCGCCGGCGTCGACCTTGGCAGTCGCCGGGGCTCGGGTGAGGTCGGGGTCGTCGTTGTGACGGTCGTGGTGGCTCATGCGGGGCACGTACGTGATCTACGCGGCGCGGGGAGGAATCTGGGCACGACGGCCGGACCATTAGATGGTTGGAGACTCGGCGGCGGCGGTGCATGCGGGCGAACTCGAGGCAGCGCGCGTACGGTGCACGAGAGCTAGAACGGAGATGGGGAGAAGGGTCAGTGGCTCACTGCGGTTGCAGGGGAGCGAACGGCGAGCTCGGGGAAGAGCTGGAGCGAGCGGGAGGCGAGGGGGATCTCCGGCGATGACGGATTGGGACGAGCTCGGTGCAGCGTCTCCGGGGCGAGCGAGCGCTCGGGGATGGGTCAAGGCGAAGCAGTGGACGACGGCGGAACTTTTTGGCATGGCAAGGCAACGAGTGGACGGCGGTGGCTGCGGGTTTCACGACGGCACGGGCGCGGCTGCATCGGCCATGGCATCGAGAGAGCGAGGGAGAGAGCAGGGGGGAAGTGTGAGGTGTCAGGCAGGTCGGGGCGACACCGAGGATGCGTTCGCGGCGTCAAGGCGGTGGCCAGGTGAAGCAGAGGAGCAGGGAGGTGGCATGGCGAGCTCGGGCACGCGCGCCGTGTCCCTCCTCTACCTACTGGCTGAGGTGGGCGATGACTGGCACGGGCCATCATAGTGCTGGGCCGACCAGTGGGCCAGGTGGGCTGCGCCAGATAAGTTCCTTTCTCTCTCTTTTTCTGTTTTTTTATTTATTCTATTATTTCTGTAACTTCCAAAAATCATAAAATTAATCATGGCTACTGCTTAGAATATATCCAACAGCAAACATTTTATTTTATAATTATTTGAGCATTTAAAATATTTTATAGCATTTAAATGCCCAAATGCAAATACTATAAGAATTAATCCAATGACCTTAAGATGTCCTAGAAAAATGTGCACCATTTTTGTCAAAGGTTTTAACCCAAAACAAAAATGATGGGCTTTCTAGAAGGGCATTTCAGGTTCATTGAAAAAAAAAATTGGTAAACCCTAGTTGATCCAGGGGGTTGCTGGGGGTTCTGTCATCCCCATTTCAGTTTTCTGGGAATTTAAACATGATGCAACACTCTAATGCTTGAACTAGCTAGGGTGTGACATCCGATTCATGCATATGATATATCAAAATATTTGTCTCATGAGGCTCTTCATGTTAGTGGCATTTGCATGCATGTTACTATCCATATTGATGCCATTATCATCATTGCAAAAGTGCTATATGATGTTGTCTGCTGGATTTTAGCAAAACTTGATGATTTGTCATGCTCGTTGCATTTTATGTGTGCATCCTATGAGCTTGATGTCTACAGGTTTTATGAGCTCCATCATGCCATCTTTACAGGGGTGCAAGTCTTGTATTTTTGTGATCTATGTGGTGACTAGCACAAGCATGCAAAGTAGGGTATGTGATGTTGTTGTTTTCAGACACTTGGTGATTTTGCTATGTCATTTTCCTGTTACATTTTGATGCCATGTAAACTTGTTGCTACCATGAGATCCATGCACATTTTGGGATAGTTCAGTAAGAGTGTTTTGAATATGTGGTATTGCTCTATTGATTCATGCCTCTGGTTGTAATTATGGAGTAGTGTATCATGTCATTCCCTTGTCTACGTATGCTAAATATTATTCCTGGCAGATTGTTAACATGAGATTCAATATTGCCATGTGTTTTGCTAGTGATGCATGTACCCTGTGAACTTTATCTTGCCATTCTTAGCTTCTTGAATATGTCTACTTCATGTTGGGTACCTTGTCATGCCATGAAATGCCTTTTGGTGAGTGAAAATTGAGCTTCCAAAGTTGCTATCATGAATCTGTTCCTGCCATGCTCTGTTCTTCCAAGTTTGAAACTATTCATATGACTTGCCATGTTTGCATGGGTGTCACATCATTTTCCATGCTTCTTTGGGTTAAGTTCAATAAGGGAGTTTTGTTCTGTGTTTAGTACTAGCATGCCATGCCTTTGTTTCCCATGATATATTCCTGTAGCATGTTGTTTGCTAGCTCTAAACATTGCTTCCTGATGCCGTTTTCACATGTCTAGTATTTTCTCCAAGTCTGTGAAGCTGATATCTTTTGCATTGTTGCCATGCCATTTTGAGCTTGTTCTATTGAGAACTAGCAGGAGCTTACTGTTCATGTTTTGTAGAGATTCATGTGTACTCTATGGTCATATGCTTGTTGCCATGTTGGAGTGTTGTAGCATAGTTTCTTGTTGCATTCTAAGTGCTATCATGCTGTTAATCGCAGATTTCCATCATTATTGTTTTGCTTGTCATTTGCAAACCATGCATCCATTTTTGGTGGTCCTTATATCGATTTCAACCGAAATCACCTCATCTTTCTAGCGGCATACTTGTTTTGATATGTTGATGCCTTGATCATTCTTTCCCTTCTGGAGCACGCATATGCATTGCACATCATATCTTGCATTCCATGCCATGTCTAGCATCATGTTGCTTGTGCATTGCACCATGATGGATTGTTGTTCCATTGCTTGTGTTCTTTCTTTCGGTAGAGCTGGGAGACGAGTACGTGAACGAGGAACCTGTTGAGTACGCCAACGAGGATCAAGCTTTCGACAACTCAGAGAACTTTGCAGCAAGATGACCACCACCCTCGATATCACTTCTATCTTTGCATTGCTAGTTACTCGTTCTATCACTATGTCGTGCTACCGACCACTTGTTGTATCATGCCTCCCATATTGCCATGTCAAGCCTCTAACACACCTTCCTAGCAAACCGTTGTTTGGCTATGTTACCGCTTTTGCTCATCCCTCTTATAGTGTTGCTAGTTGGAGGTGCCTTGCAGGTTGTTCCATGTTGGAACATGGATACGTTGGGATATCACAATATCTCTTATTTTAATTAATGCATCTATATACTTGGTAAAGGGTGGAAGGCTCGGCCTTATGCCTAGTGTTTCGTTCCACTCTTGCCACCTTAGTTTCCGTCATACCGGTGTTATGTTCCTTGATTTTGCGTTCCTTACGCGGTTGGGGTTATGGGACCCCCTTGACAGTTCGCCTTGAATAAAACTCCTCCAGCAAGGTCCAACCTTGGTTTTACATTTGCTTAACAACCTATAACTTTCCCTTGGGTTCTGCACACCCGAGGGTCGTCTTTATTTTTACCCCCCCCCCCCGGGCCAGTGCTCCTATGAGTGTTGGTCCAAAACGGGCAGCCATTGGGGCCACCTCAGGGAAACTTGAGGGCTGGTTTTACTCGTAGCTTGTCCCATTCGGTGTGCCCTAAGAACGAGATACGTGCGAGTCCTATCGGGATTTGTCGGTACATCGGGCGGTCTTGCTGGTCTTGTTTTACCATTGTCGAAATGTCTTGTAACCGGGATTCCGAGACTGATCGGGTCTATTCGAGAGAAGGAATATCCTTCGTTGATCATGAGAGCTTGTGATGGGCTAAGTTGGGACACCACTGCAGGGTATAAACTTTTGAGAGCCGTGCCCGCGGTTATGTGTCAGATGGGAATTTGTTAATATCCAGTTGTAGAGACCTTCACACTTGACTTAATTAAAATGAATCATCCGCGTGTGTAGCCATGATGGTCTCTTTTCGGCGGAGTCCGGGAAGTGAACACGGTTTGGGTTATGTTTGAACGTAAGTAGTTTCAGGATCACTTCTTGATCACTTCTAGCTTCATGTCTGTTATGTAGCTTCCCATCTTACTCTTAGTTGCGTATGTTAGCCAACATATTTGCTTAGCGCTTGCTGGAGCTCCGCCTCCTTACCTCATCCTACCGATAAGCTTAAATAGTCTTGATCACGTGGGTGTGAGATTGCTGAGTCCTCGTGACTTACAGATACTTCCAAAATAGTTGCAGGTGCCGATGATACTAGTGCAAGTGATGCTACTGAACTCAAGTAGGAGTTCGACGAGGACCTTGGTCGTTACTATGTGTCATTTCCTGATGATCAATAGTGGAGCCCAGTTGGGACGATCGGGGATCTAGCATTTGGGGTTTATCTTCCTTTTATTCGGTTTTGACCATACTCGGTCTATGAGTGTATGGATGATGTATGAATTATTTATGTATTGTGTGACGTGGCGAGTGTAAGCCAACTCTATTTATCCCTGTCTTGTTCATTACATGGGATGTTTGTGAAGATGACCCTTCTTGCGAAAAAACCACTATGCGGTTATGCCTCTAAGTCATGCCTCGACACGTGGGAGCTATACCCGCATCGTGGGCGTTACACCACATCATTTGGGGCATAGCGAGCTAACTTGCTGGACTCATCCACGTACTATGCCATAGTAAGGTTCCCCTGGCGCAAGTTGCTAAACTCACGCTTCTTCATACTCATGGCTCCAGCTGAGACATGTTCAGTGCGGAATGCTTGCTGAAACTGATCCCAAGAGACATTGGTCACGAGGAAAGTGACTATGTAATTATCCCACCATGAGGCTGCGGGTCCATCCAGTTGATGTGCGGCAAAGCGCACCTTCTCAACATCTATGCAACCTGCGGTGGTCAGCTCCCTTCCAATCCCGCGGAGCCAGTCATCAGCAACAATCGGCTCGGTGCTATTAGAGAACACTGGCGGATTCAACCTTAGAAAACGGGCTAGGTTGTCCACTGGAGGTGGTGGCAGTGGGTTGTTGTTGTTGTTGTTGTTGTTATTGCCTTGGTTCTGGACTTGCAACTGCATCAAGGCATTCTGTTGTTGGATTAACTGAGTGAGCTCCGATGGGAAGATAGATCCGGGGTCACATCTCGGAGGCATCTGATAGGTTTAGAGGGGTGAGATCAGAATAGAGTGAGGTCTAAAGAGAGATCACTACCCATATGCACATGAGACAAACACCTTCTTTACACACCACTCAATTCAAACAAGATCATGCGATCGATCTAAGCTACCATTGGAAAAGCTCGCGGACTATTACTATATACATGGGAGAATACTACTAACAATATGGTGGTCGACTAGAAATTTTGATCGGTGGATGACTCCATGATATCTGCTCCTGCTTCGTCTTCATAATCATCATCGATGTCGGGGTTGTAGTCGGTGTCGTCAAGTATGAGGTAGTCTTTAGAATGGATGTCCTTCTTAGGTTTGGGATCTCCCATGAATATTCCTAGCTTCTTCTTCAGGTCTTCATTCTTCTCCAGTACTACAGCAATTTCTTCTTCATATCCGTCGCACTAGACTTGAGTTCCTCTTCTAGCTCCATTTTCCGGGTAATCACCTTCTTCATGTCTATCATACTGGCGCACATTTGGTTCTCCAAACGACGAATGTGCTGATTTAATTCCTGTATGTAGGCTGCAATGGATTTGTCCTTCCTGGTGCAGATCATCTCCCATTGCTCATCTCGGCGTCCACATATCTGGTAGATGGTGTCCTTAAGATCCCTGTTGTATACCTCGCTGATGCATCCAATGGCGATGTGGGCAGCCATGCTCTTTCCTAGACTCCAGGTTGGTCCATCGAGGGAAAACTTGATGGGCTGGGTAACTGGCATGAATGTCCTTCCTAGTGTTCGACGAGTTTTTCTGCACTGTTGAATATAATAAATTTTTAATGAGTTTTGGTGCAGGCTATATATGCAAAGGTAAGTTAGTATAATTAGCATAACACATGCATGCATGGCAGGATGCCCACGTACTAGCACATGGATTTGCATGAAATCATGGTGCAACTAACAAAAATGCATGCACGTGACAAGGTTTGGCATAGACATAGTATGTATATACATTATGAATACATATTCGGGTACCTCGGCCGACCGGCAAGCATCGTGTGTATATTTCTCCGAATACCCGAAATACTAGCTGACCTGACCATGTATGCATATTATGTATTTTTCCTTTGTATACAGGGACAATGGGCAAATTATAAAATTTGGAAATAGCAGACTTGTAACTGGCACACGCATCGGATGGATGGTTTCCTTCCTTTTATTATACATATGAAGAAAGGAAGTAAGGGAGTTATTTTCTGGTAACTAAATATGTTTAGGGTATATTTGTTTTGCAGCCGTGCACACCAAGGAGAAACCAATGAAAGGAGATACGTACCAACCAGAGATAAAGAAAGTTTAAACAAGAAAGTTATTCAAATGGCAAGTAATTTGCGTGAACATCAAGCAGTCGATTGGGATCAACTTGGAGGAGGTGTTGAAGCATGACCCAGCTTCCACCCTTTTGCATATAAATACACGAGCCACGGCCATGGTCAGGGAAGGGGCAGGTACGGGAGACAAGACAAAAAGGAGACGCGTTGAGCCGGAAGCGTCCAGCAAGGGGCACCGCAACCAAACCTCACACACGTGGCCGGCGGAGACGAGGCGTGCATCAGGACAAACACAGACACACCCATAGCGGAAGCGTTGAGAAGATGAGGATGAAGGAATGCAGTGCAGGGGGCGACGGCGCACCCGTGGCCGCGCGTTCGCCAACTCACAAAGCCCAGGAGGAAGAAGCCAGCCACGGAGACGCCAAGGTGATGAGACTAATTTTATTTTGTTAATATGTTTTCAGCGCTAGCACCCAAGGAGGAGAGTTTAGGCACGGGAGCAAACCTATGTACACGCATCCATCCACCAAGACGATTGAACGCATGAGCTAATACAACTCACGCACAGCTCGCGAGGGAGACAGAAGGCATGCATCAAGAAGGGCACCTCACGTAGGCAGCGTCCAGGAGATCGGAGGGCGCACCCGTGCGGCGGTGCGTGTGCCAAGGGGAAACAGCAATGACACCCTCACATGAAAGCAGAGCAGCGACGAGCAGATGAGCGCGCCCACTGGAGGATTTGCGGCAGCGTAATAATCTGTTCTTTTTTTTCTATGTGTTATTATTGCAGGATGACCTGAGGACGTATGCATGCATGGTTCGTGCTGTATGTATGCACCACTACCGTCTTGCGGGGGAGGCAGAACACATCCACGACACATAGAAACATCCAGCCATCACAAATCCAGAACACACGCAGCAGCAAGAAGTAGAAGGAGAGAAAAAGAGCTCGGCCTCGACATCTCGTCACAACAACGCCGGCGATCATCCGTACAAGAAGCAGGCGCCTCGGCAGCAACATGAACACCAAGTCGATCTTCTCAAACGGTAAAGTTATCATCTAATCACTCCTTCATCCTTTATTATTGCATGCATGCACAACATGTGGTGGCGCGGTGGAGCACGTGGTGGCGTAGTGGAGCTCGCGATAATGCAGCACTTCGTTGGCATTATCATCATATTAATCAAGCTAACCAAGACGAGGAGGCTACTCCCAGACTTCACCAAGGTGTGGAAGACGATGGCATGTCGATGGGGCTGCCGGTGCGCAGCCCGTTGGACTCCTTTGTGGTGGGCACCCTTGGTGATGAGGCCGACGATGTCTACTTCGTCAAGATGGAGCCCCAGAGGCGCGGAGCTCACAGGGATTCCGCAGTTTGCCGCGGAGGATGTTGCCGCTGTGCCGCAGTGGATCGTGGCGCGGAGTTCGCCAAGACGATGCCAGTGTGAACTTCATCGAGCCGGCGCCATGGAGGACGAAGGCGTGGAGGCTCGGGAGGATGTCGCCGCCATGTCACGATGGATGGTGCCATGGAGTTCGCCAAGATGACGCCAATATCAACATCATCAACCCGGTGCCGCAAGGATCGTGACGGGGAGCTCGCAAGAAGGACACCCTCCATCCACTTGTCATGCTGGAGCTAGAGGACGGAGGCGTGGCGCCCGGTGGGGATGCCGCCAACGTCTACTTCGTCAAGCTGGAGCCCGGAGACGTGGAGCTCGCAGGGATTCCGCCGTGTGCCGCGGAGGAAGGCGAGACGGAGCTCGCTAGGATGACGCCCGACTTCTTCTTCATAAAGCCGGTGCCATGGAGGATGGAGACGGAGCTCGCTAGGATGACGCCCGTTGTCTTCTTCATCAAGCCGGCGACATGGAGAACAAAGGCGTGGAGGCTCGCAACGATGCTGCCACCGTGCCGCATTGGAGAGCAGCGTGGAGCTCGCTAAGACGAGCCCATCGCCAACATCGTCAACCCGGCAGCGCGGAGAATCGTGGCATGGAGCTCGCAAGGAGGACACCACCAACATCAACATCATCAAGATGGACCGAAGGCATGGAGCTCGCGGGACATCACCACCAGTGTCTACCTCATCAAGATGGAGCCCGCGACACGGAGCCAAGAAGATAACACACACCCTTGGTGTTGCCCGCAACACGGAGCAGGGAGGCGGTGTTGTCCGTGACCTGGAGGAGAAGATGGTGCCACATGATGCTCTCCACGGCCCGGAGCCCAAGAAGATGAGGCGTGATGGCGTGGAGGCGGCGTGACTTCACCAACACTAACTCCCGATTGCCCCGTGAGGCGGTACCCTTGTCTTGGAGGACTGCCGTAAACACGGCGTCCAACCGAGACGAGGCGCCAACCACATCGGCATTGTCGATACGAGCAAGTGTTGGTTTTACACCGACACCGGTCTCCATAAGAATATTCCCACAAGGCAACCCCTTGCATACCCGACGAAGCCGCTACATCATCAAGAAGTCAGAGCTGAGAATGATCCATGCAACTTCAACACCGACTATATCAACGTTGTCAAGACCGACGAGGCACGACGGCAAGGGGGAACATGGCCAGCACAAAGCCATGTTTTAAGCAGCACGTGTACCAACGAGGACAGGGGCTTTGCCGCCGCCCACACCACACACACACACCATCATCAAATGCATGGAGAACGCGAAGTGAAGATGACGAAGACGACCACACGGCTTAATCGGAGGTATCTCGCGGAGCAACCCGCGGGAGTAATTAACTGGGAGCTTTTCGAGGCCCCGGGAACCAGAAGACCGCACATCGCCATTGTCAGGCAGGCCGCGCTAGTAGGCCACGGAGCGCAACCATTTTTTATGGGATCTTGTAATTTTGTTTATCCGATGAGATTAATGAAATACTTGTTTCCCGTATCCCTTTTCTTTGTGTACTACGGTACACTGGCACGCCCGCATTTTTCTTTTTCCCCGGTGCATGAGAGAAATCAAACACCTCCTCTTCCCTTCTCCCGGAGTGCTCATAAGATTTGTCTCGTGTCAAACAAATTGGCACGCCTGGTGGGACATGGTTCTCCTCCCATCTTTGATTCATTGTGGTCATCGAAATCGCCTTTGCCAATCTCCCAATGTGCATAGAATGCTACAAGGATCTCCACCGTCAAAGAGGGCGCAAAGGTGGGCGGCAACCAAGACGATGAAGTGCCATGAGCTAATGCTGGAGGCGCACCCTATTGAAGGAGTCATCAAGGGTAGACATCCATGGAGACGTGGAGGCAGCTCAACGCCTCCGCACTAATACCGCCAACGGGAGGGCAAGTGCGGCATCCCTTCACGCCTCTACCCGTCTTGGCTCCCACTCGGAGCCGCCAACACCAACACCATGGTGCACCGAGGTCAAGTTGCATGAAGGCTTGGACGCCATCTCCCACAACACGCGTAGGCTCATGGTGAATACTTGCTTGTCCTAAAGCCCACATCCTCTCCGCAACTATAGGTGCGCAAGTCCTTATAGTCTCCATCAACATCGATGAGGTGCATGGGAGCCATGCCTCAACAACCTGGCGGTCAATGGACGATCATTCCTCAATGACAATAGGTTCTCTATCCTCTCTTGCGAGTCAATAACACCAGGTGGCGAGGATTCAAGGCACGGATCTTCACCAACTCCAGGAAAATGTGAACCATATCCTTAGGCGGCACCATTGTCAAGAAGCACCGAATACTTCATCAATGCAGGTTGCAGGTAGGATGAGGCGCCAATCCCCAAGTCATTGTCCTCAACATGAGCGCCTCGATGACAGTCTTCACCAACCCACCACTTGGAGCGGGGGCATCCTAACATGCCCCCACATTGGAACCGATGGTGAAGACATCAAGATGATGAGAGGAAGCCTCAACCCACTCAACGACGGCGGCCATGGGACCCTCCACGGCAAACACTTCAACCACGATTTAAGTCCCGCTCTAGGCAGGGAGCCCGGTCACAACTCTAGGTGACGGCGGATAGGGCTACATCATCCACTCGGCACCATGCGCCACCTGGCCTCTGCAAGCAAAGGGTCGTCAATGTAGGTGCCAACTGGGGCTCGCCCGAGGTGATACGAGGCACGGCCAAGATGGGGTGCCATCCACACCATTGTTGATATGGAGCTCGCCCGAGGTGGGGCGCCATCCACACCACCACCAACACGGGGCTTGCCCAAGGTGGGACTCCATCGACATCATCGTCGCTGACATGGAATGACCCCAAGGCGGGGCACCATCTACACCTCCATCAACATGGATCTCCATTAGACGTGTTGCCATTTGCAACTCCCGCGCCAAAGGTGGCGCGACATCTACACTGCCTTCATCGCGGATCTTGCCCAAGGCGGGGCGCCATCTACACCTCCGTCGACATGGTGTACCCCCAAGGCGGGGCGCCGTCTACCTCTGTCAACACGAAGCTCAGCTAGGCTGGGATCCTTTTTCACCTCCGTCGATAGATTTCGGTGAAGATGGGGCACCTTCTACGTTGCTACCAATGCGGAGCTAGCTCGAAGGTGGAGCACATTCTACACCACCATCGACATGGATCTCACATAAAGTCGGGTGCCATCTACATGTCCTCGGATCCTACCCGAGGTCGGCGAACTTTTTGCATCGTGGCCGACACGGAGCTCATCCAAGGGCAGGCATTTTCTACTCCACCGCGAAGCTCATCCAAGGCAAGGCTCCGTCAACCATCGACAACATGGAGCTTGCCCAAGGCGGGACACCTACACCGCCATTGACACGCAGCCCATCAATGTTGGGGCACCATCTACACCAGCATCGACGTGGAGCTTGCCTGAAGCGGGGCTTGGTCGACACTACCGTCCACGCGGAGCTTGGCCCAGGGAGGGCTCGGTATACACTGCTATCGACACGGAGCACGCCCAAGGACACCATCTATGCCATTGGAAAATGAGCATTCCTGAGGCAGGAGCAACATTTACCCCGTTGTTGACATAGATCTCGCCTAAAGGCGGGCGACATCTACACCAACACAGAGCTCGCCCAAGGCGGGCGTACCTTCTACACCGCCACTGAGGCAGAGCTCAATCTTTACACTTTTGCTGACACGAAGCCAGTCCAAGGCCACCTTGCATGGTTTCATGCTAATCATGCGTTGCCGCTTGTTGAGGTGGCAACATCGTCAACATCTACCCCAACATCCACATCGACACACATCATCAACATCCTCCTAGCACCGGCGAGGCGAAGCTGTACACCACCGACATGTCTTTTCCCGATGAAGAAATCCATATCTTGCCAGACACCGACGAGGCGAAGGCAAGTCATCCAGTCCGACACCGACAAGGCGGGCACCACCAGGCCGGGCACCGACGAGGCGAGGTCCGCCCACTTCATCATTAGGCAACGACAAGATGGAGGGATACAGCTAAGCAGAGCCGGAGCGATGGATGTACCGCTCTCCCCTTCACTTCATCACTACATCCGCACCATCTACACCAAGCCAACGGCCCAATTAAAGCCTTCAACAAGACACCCAACAAGATACTCAAGAAGACGGCGACAAGGAACATGAGAGACTGGCATGACCATCTCTTCGAGTCCTTGTGGGCGTACCACGTTACTATCCGTACCCCAACACAGGCAACCCCGTTTTCTCTCATTTACAGGAGTGGGGTGGTCCTTCCACTGGAGGTCTAGCTACCCTCTGCGGGTGGCTATCCAAGATGAGATCACCCAAGACGAACAGGTGCAACTGCGGTTTCAAGAGCTCGACGCCCTTGAAGAGGGGCGACTTCATGCCCTACAGAACCTGGAGCTTTACCGCCAGAATATGGTGAGAGCTTACGATAAGCTCGTCAAGCAACGCGTCTTCTGAAAAGGTGAGTTGGTTCTCGTGCTCAGGTCGCACATCGTCATGACGCATAGGACGAATGGCAAGCTCGAGCAAAAGTGGGAAGGACCATATGTCATCGAGCAAGTCTACGACGGGGGAGCATAGCAGCTCGTGGATTCCCAGGGAGTCCGACCTATGCCCCCAATCAATAGAAGGTTCCCTAAAAAGTATTTTTCTTAAAATTTTCCTCTTTTGTTTCCTTTTGGATTTTCATTGGGGAAACTTTTTCTATGGGCTTTCGGATCCATGATGCATTCTCATTAGCATTTCGTGGATATATCTAGTTTTCCCCAATTTTTATGGACTAAGTCCATCAAAAAATGGCTTTCCCTAACGCACTACGCTATTGATTGAAGTTTCAGCTACCCTAGGAGTTGTTGGAGGGCGGCACAATGTGTCAAGTTGCAGGTGGAGCGGCTCCTACACCCACAATGCACGACACGTACTAGGTGTATGCTTCTGAAGGCAGCAGAGATGATTACTTGGGCACTTCTGAGTATTGAGACCCACACTCTTCATGTTTCCCGGCATGCCTCGTGCTCACAGAGGCTCGCACTCCAGGGAAGACCATATGAAAAGATCATGGAGGGCTGCCTGACCCAACACAAGTTGGTTTGGTGTGTAGTTCAACCCTGGGGTGCGCCACCAGAAGCCCAAGATAAAATGCTAGAGGGTTTTTCCTAGTCCACAAAGGTGAACAGTTCCCTTCCAAGTTCCCAAGGTGGATCCCCAAGAAATCCCGGAAGAAGAGTCCTCAAGAAGTTCGAGCCGAATCTCAAAACAAATCCATGAAGTCTGCGGCCAATCAATCATCCGCATGAGAAATCAAGATGAAATTTTGAAAGTCCAAGAAGCAAATTCAATAAAGAAAATCCCAACAATCCAAGAAGCAATCAAGCGGTCCCAAGCAGCAAGGAACCCACTGGAAGGAAGGCGGGAGGAAGCTGTTCAGCACCCCTCAAAATGCATGAAGAAAAATCGCCAAGCCATTGACCCAAAACCATTGACCCTGAACTTATCACACCCAAGTCTCTGGGTTCATGAGGCGTGTGCAGGGGGCATGTTGAGCTGTGGGGGCCCTCAATATGATGATGGGCTAGAGTATGAATTTTCGTTGCCTCTCGGAAGCATCCCGAAACACGGCGTCTTCATACATGTACACCAAAGCTATTTAAGTTGTTGAGATGTAATCGTCAAGGTCTTTCGACGGTTCCCAGTGACAAGTCCTTCGGTAGCCTTCTCAGATATCACGCCTATAGCTGGTGTATAATGGGAAAGCAAACATTTTAAAACACACAATAATTTTTTCCCTCTCTTTTCTACTGTTTTCGTTTGGTGTTCCTAGTTGTGCTCCTCCAACATCTTTGCAGCCATGGAAAGACACTCCCTGTCATCGTCGACGGCATTCAGACGACAACCGCTACATCAAACTACGTCTTGGGCGTTTGGGTGGAGCAATACCCATGCGTCCCTGACAACACCGGCGACATCCTGACAACCAATCGTCTACACCGACACGCACGATGGGAGCCAGAAGCCAACACCTGCGCTCGTGAAGGTGGAGCTGATTCGTCTCCACAACCCCGTCTCCAACAACAATGAAGCATGGGGGCAACGCCAACCCCTCAATTATTCGTAAGGCCGATGGCGTCCCGGCGCACCACCAGAATTGTCACATCATGGATGGTGTGACGGTTCTCTCAACGAAGGGGAGATATCGACGGTCTACCGATGCCTCGCCTACATAACACAAGGAGATCACGGGAGCAGTGCAACGCGCCAGTGCGGCCAGCGTGAATCTGTGAAACCCTCCGATCAAGTCGGCTGGCACCATCGCAGCTAGACGGTCGTGACGAGATTGATAAAAAAAATCTTTTTGTTTTCAGGATAAGGCATGATGTTTCGCCTTGGAATGAAGACAGAATAGGGTTGCTTCGTTGACCGGCATCGTGCCCATTATACGATCCAACGAGCTCCTTAAAAGAATGCAAGTGTGGAATAACATGCCTACACCAATTTACATTGTTACTACACTATCATCTTTGGAACCGCTTGCACGACGTCACAGAGAGGGTCGATCCTTCTTTGGTTCTTCAGGTTGCACACATGTTGGTGCACTGAATCAATCCAGGAGAAATATTCGTTGAGTCAATCTTGATTTGCTTCACACTCAAGCTCAACTCGACGAGGGGGCATTTGTTCAACGAGTTTTTATGCACTGTTGAATATAATAAATTTTTAATGAGTTTTGGTGCAGGCTATATATGCAAAGGTAAGTTAGTAAAATTAGCATAACACATGCATGCATGGCAGGATGCCCATGTACTAGTACATGGATTTGCATGAAATCGTGGTGCAACTAAAAAAATGCATGCACGTGACAAGGTTTGGCATAGACATAGTATGTATATACATTATGAATACATATTCGGGTACCTCGGCCGACCGGCAAGCACGTGTGTATATTTCTCCGAATACCCGAAATACTAGCTGACCTGACCATGTATGCATGTTATGTATTTTTCGTTTGTATACAGGGACAATGGGCAAATTATAAAATTTGGAAATAGCAGACTTGTAACTGGCACACGCATCGGATGGATGGTTTCCTTCCTTTTATTATACATATGAAGAAAGGAAGTAAGGGACTTATTTTCAGGTAACTAAATATGTTTAGGGTATATTTGTTTTGTAGCCGTGCACACCAAGAAGAAACCAATGAAAGGAGATATGTACCAACCAGAGATAAAGAAAGTTTAAACAAGAAAGCTATTCAAATGGCAAGTAATTTGCGTGAACATCAAGCAGTCGATTGGGATCAACTTGGAGGAGGTGTTGAAGCATGACCCGGCTTCCACCCTTCTGCATATAAATACACGAGCCACGGCCATGGTCAGGGAAGGGGCAAGTACGGGAGACAAGACAAGAAGGAGATGCGCCGAGCCGGCAGCGTCCAGTAAGGGGCACCGCAGCCAAACCTCACGCACGTGGCCAGCGGAGACGAGGCGTGCATCAGGACAAACACAGACGCACCCATGGCGGCAGCGTCGAGAAGATGAGGATGAAGGAACGCAGTGCAGGGGGCGACGGCGCGCCCGTGGCCGCGCGTTTACCAACTCACGAAGCCCAGGAGGAAGAAGCTGGCCATGGAGACGCCGAGGTGATGAGACTAATTTTATTTTGTTACTATGTTTTCAGCGCTAGCACCCAAGGAGGAGAGTTTAGGCACGGGAGCAAACCTACATACACGCATCCATCCACCGAGACGATTGAACGCATGAGCTAATACAACTCACGCACAACTTGCGAGGGAGACGGAAGGCATGCATCAAGAAGGGAACCTCACATAGGCAGCGTCCAGGAGATCGGAGGGCGCGCCCGTGCAGCGGTGCGTGTGCCAAGGGGAAACAACGACGACACCCTCACACGAAAGCAGAGCAGCGACGAGCAGATGAGCGCGCCCACTGGAGGATTTCGAGCAGCGTGATAATCTGTTCTTTTTTTCTATGTGTTATTATTGCAGGATGACCTGAGGACGTATGCATGCATGGTTCGTGCTTTACGTATGCACCACTACCGTCTTGCGGGGGAGGCAGAACACATCCACGGCACGTAGAAACATCCAGCCATCACGATTCCAGAACGCACGCATCAAGAAGAAGTAGAAGGAGAGAAGAAGAGATCGGCCTCGACATCTCGTCACAACAACGCCGGCGATCATCAGTACAAGAAGCAGGCGCCTCGGCAGCAACATGAACACCAAGTCGATCTTCTCGAACGGTAAAGTTATCATCTTATCACTCCTTCATCCTTTATTATTGCATGCATGCACAACACGTGGTGGCGCGGTGGAGCATGTGGTGGCGCGGTGGAGCTCGCGATAATGCAGCACTTTGTTGGCGTTATCATCATCTTCATCAAGATAACCAAGACGAGAGGCTACTCCCGGACTTCACCAAGGTGTGGAAGACGATGGCATGTCGATGGGGCTGCCGGTGCGCAGCCCGTTGTACTCCTTTGTGGTGGGCGCCCTTGGTGATGAGGCCGACGATGTCTACTTCGTCAAGCTGGAGCACCGGAGGCGCGGAGCTCGCAGGGATTCCACAGTTTTCCGCGGAGGATGTTGCCGCTGTGCCGCAGTGGATCGTGGCGTGGAGTTCGCCAAGACGACGCCAGTGTCAACTTCATCGAGCCGGCGCCATGGAGGACGAAGGCGTGGAGGCTCGGGAGGATGTCACCGCCGTGTCACGGTGGATGTTGCCACGGAGTTCGCCAAGATGACGCCAATATCAACATCATCAACCCGGTGTCGCAAGGATCATGACGGGGAGCTCGCAAGAAGGACGCCCTCCATCCACTTGTCATGCTGGAGCTAGAGGACGGAGGCGTGGCGCCCGTTGGGGATACCGCCAACGTCTACTTCGTCAAGCTGGAGCCCGGAGACGTGGAGCTCGCAGGGATTCTGCCGTGTGCCACAGAGGAAGGCGAGACGGAGCTCGCTAGGATGACGCCCGACTTCTTCTTCATCAAGCCGGTGCCATGGAGGATGGAGACGAAGCTCGCTAGGATGACGCCCGTTGTCTTCTTCATCAAGCCGGCGACATGTAGAACAAAGGTGTGGAGGCTCGCAATGATGCTGCCACTGTGCCGCGTTGGATAGCGGCGCGGAGCTCGCCAAGACGAGCCCATCGCCAACATCGTCAACCCGGCACCGCGGAGAATCGTGGCATGGAGCTCGCAAGGAGGACACCACCAACATCAACATCATCAAGATGGACCGGAGGCATGGAGCTCACGGGACATCACCACCAATTTCTACCTCGTCAAGATGGAGCCCGCGACACGGAGCCAAGAAGATAACACACACCCTTGGTGTTGCCCGCAACACGGAGCAGGGAGGCGGTGCTGTCCGTGACCTGGAGGAGAAGATGGTGCCACATGATGCTCTCCATGACCCAGAGCCCAAGAAGATGAGGCGTGATGGCGAGGAGGCGGCGTGACTTCACCAACACTAACTCCCGATGGCCCCGTGAGGCGGTACCCTTGTCTTGGAGGACTACCGTAAACACGGCGTCCAGAGGCGAGGCGCCAACCACATCGGCATTGTCGATACGAACGAGTGTTGGTTTTACACCGACACCGGTCTCCATAAGAATACTCCCGCGAGGCAACCCCTTGCATACCCGACGAAGCCACTACATCGTCAAGAAGTCTGAGCTGAGCAGGACCCATGCAACTTCAACACTGACTATATCAACATTGTCAAGACCGACGAGGCGCGACGGCGAGGGGGAACATGGCGAGCACAAAGCCATGTTTTAAGCGGCACGTGTACCGACGACGACACGGGCTTTGCCGCCGCCCACACCACACACACACACCATCATCATCATGCATGGAGAACGCGTAGCGAAGATGATGAAGACGACCACACGGCTTAATCGGAGGTATCTCGCGGAGCAACCCGCGGGAGTAATTAACCGGGAGATTTTCGAGGCCCCGGGAACCAGGAGACCGCACATCGCCATAGTCAGGCAGGCCATGCTAGTAGGCCACGGAGCGCAACCATTTTTTATGGGATCTTGTAATTTAGTTTATCCGATGAGATTAATGAAATACTTGTTTCCCGTACACCTTTTCTTTGTGTACTACGGTACACTGGCACGCCCGCATTTTTCTTTTTCCCCGGCGCATGAGAGAAATCAAACACCTCCTGTTCCCTTCTCCCGGAGTGCTCATAAGATTTTTGTCGTGTCAAACACCTGGAACATGAACTCTTACAATCTAGTGCTCCTCTTCTGGTATAATGGCGGTGTAGGTCCCGGTGAAGCTTGGTACTCCGATGCTCAGGTACCTAGTGACTTCCTTCAAGTGTCGTCCGAAAGGGGTGTTGTCATCCGGTTGAGTGAACTTGTTCCTTGGGTCCACCATCTATAGAGTAGAAATGCAAAAGAGTCAGAAATGAGTAGAGAAGTGCTCTGATACCATCTTGTAGGGACCAAACCTCAAAAAGTCAAGTCTTTGTGCTTAAGTGTCATCCCTGGATCGGTAGTGTTGACGCACACAATACTCGAGGATTTATTGCAGAGTTTAATCACACACTTATTACATCGAGTGTCTGAAAAAGAGTACTTATTACAATAATATGGCTGAAGGCCATCTAAATAAGATAATTACAGAAGCATCAAAGATAAATGAGGCCATCCAACTCCACGACAAAACTGAGTGCATGACAACGACCTAGCGCACCTTACTCTTCGTCTGAAAATTCTGTAACATGATACGTTGCAGCCATGTAGGCCAGCACATGGAATATGTTGGCAAGATAACACTATAGAGCAATGAACAGAATAAAAACTATCACTACATGCATATATGGCTGGTGGAGGCTCTATGGTTATCATTTGCATAAAGCTAGTTTTTCCCTACAACGAAGTAATATATTTTATTTAACTACATAGTTTGTTGAAATTATTGAGAAGGTAACCCCAACTCAATCCCAAAATTAAGAATGAATAACCCGACAAATTCATTATGTAGATGTAACGCCCGAGACCAATGTGCCAGGTGTCCTCCAGTTATTCGCTGTTGTTGCCTTGTCATTGCTTGCGTATCATGCATTGCATATCATGTCATCATGTGCATTTCATTTGCATACATGTTCGTTTCATGCATCCGAGCATTTTCCCCGTTGTCCGTTTTGCAATCCGACGCTCCTATGTCACCCGGTGTCCCTTTCTACCTCTTTTCATGTGTGGGTGTTAAACGTTTTCGGATTGGACCGAGACTTATCATGTGGCCTTGGTTTACTACCGGTAAACCGCCTATCAAGTTTCGTGCCTTTTGGACTTCGTTTGATACTCCAACGGTTAACCGAGGGACCGAAAAGGCCTCGTGTGTGTTGCAGCCCAACACCCTTCCATTTTGGCCCAAAACCCACCTAAAACCCCTCCGTTATCTCGGTCATTCGATCACAATCGCGTGGCCGAAAACCACACCTCATTTGGACTCTCCTATCTCCCTCTACCTATATATATAGCACTTCCCCCGAATTTTCGGATCTTCCCCTACCCTAACCCTAGTCTCCGTCCTCCTCCAGCCGCCGGACGTGTCCGACCGGGCCGGACACGTTTGCCCCGCTTCCCCCCAGCCTCTCTCCTCCTACCACGTGGCTGCCGCCGTCCCACCGCCGCCACGGCCCGCGGAGCCCATCCGAGGCCCGTGCGGGCCCAGATCCAGCCCCGCCGCCTGGGAGCCACCCCGCCGCCCGACATCCTCCGCCTCGCCGCGCCGCTCCCTCCGCGCCGCCGCACGGAGCTGTTCACCGCCCGAGACGGCCGGAGCAGCTCGCCGCCTCCGCCGCCTCGTCACGGCTCGCCGCCGCCCTCTGCGCCGTCCAGCGCCGGCGCCGCACCGCACCGCCGCGGCCGGCCCGCGCCTCGCCGTCCCCGGCCTCCCCGCGCCCCGAGCGCCACCGGACGTCGTCGTCTTTGCCGATTCCGGCGAGTTCCGCCGCCGCCTCGGGAAGCACGCGCCGTATCCAGATCTGGTCAACTCCCCTCGGTTGACTCCTTCCCCGAGCCCTAACTTTTTTTGCAAACTTTGGCATTGCTGTAACTCTACATCTGTAGCTCTGATTCATGCGTGTAGCATATCAAAATGTTCATCTCAATGAGTACATCATTTCATCTCATTGCATCATTTTCATTTGAGCTCATCTTTATGCCCAAAATGTAGTTGGAAGAGGGCTATGTGAGGAATTTGTCTGATCTGTTTCAGCAAATGGCATTTTGTCATTTTTGCCATGATTAATGTGTGCATGCTATGATCCTGAGCTCTACATGTGTTTTGTTATATGCCATGCCATCATTGCAGGGGTGTATGCCATGTATTTTTGTGATCTTTGTGGTGACTAGCACAAGCTTGCAAAGTAGCATAATCGTTAATGCTGATTTCAGGGACTTAGAATTTCACTAAGTCCTTGTCCTGATTTTGTTGTTATGCCATATGTTCATGTTGTTTCCTAGTGACCCGTGCCTCTTTTGAGGATAATCAGTAAGTATGTTTTGTTAATATTGTGGTGCTCTATCCATCCATGTCTTTGTTTTAATTTATGGAGCACCCTAGCTTGAGTCAATCGAGCTCTACTTTTGCTATAAAATGTTCCGGGCAGATTGTTGACATGTTTAGCAATTTTGCCGGGCTTGTTGTTATTGATCCGTGCAAGCTATGTTGGTCTTCTTTCCATGTCTAGCTCCTATGCCTTGTATTCTTGATGGGCGTATGCTTAGTTTGTCATGACATGCTCTGTAGTGAGTGCATCGAGCTCGTAAACATGCCTACTCGTTATCTGTTTATGTTTTTGCTATGTTCACATGCTTGCAATCGTATTTTCTGATCCCTTTTGGCTCAAGGTCACTAAGGGACTTTTGTGAAGTGCTTTGAGTAGCTTCATGCCATGCCTTGCTTTGCCATGTTATGTTCCTGTAGCTTGTAGTTTTCATGCTCTAAAGTGTGCTTCCTGATGATAAATTACAGACTTGTGTTAATTTCACTAAGTCTGAAACCTGTTATCTTTTACTCTTTTGCCATGCTTGTTTGAACCTGTTAATGAGTGAATTAGCCGTAGCTCAGTGTTCATCTTTTGTCAAGCTTCATGAGTTGATCCCTGCCATGTATTTTGTTGCTATGTTTGAGTGATGTAGCTTTTTTATCTTGTTGCATTTAGATGGCTACTTGCTGTTTATCGCAGGCCGGTGCCATATTTGGTTTGCTTGCCGTTTCCAAACCGTGCATCCGATTCCGGTGATCTTTATATCGATTTCAACCGAAATCATCTCACCTTTCCAGTGGCACTCTTGGATTTCCATGTTGAGGCCAGGTTCAATCATTCATGTCCAAATCATGCATATGCACCGCATACCGCATCCCGCATATCATACCATGTTCGTGTGTGGTTTGTTTACTATGTTGTGTGCTTCCTTCCGGTGTTGCTTCTTCGGATTGGTTCTGTTATAGTCGCATTTGTGAGGACCTGTTTGACTACATCTGTTTGTCTTCTTCATGGACTCGTTCTTCTTCTTTGCGGGATTTCAGGCAAGATGACCATATCCTCGAAATCACTTCTATCTTTGCTTTTCTAGTTGCTCGCTCTTTTGCTATGCCTATACTGCGATACCTACCACTTGCTTATCATGCCTCCCATTTTGTTGAACCAAGCCTCTAACCCACCTTGTCCTAGCAAACCGTTGATTGTCTATGTTACAGCTTTGCTCAACCCCTCTTATAGCGTTGTTAGTTGCAGGTGAAGATTGGAGCTTGTTCCATGTTTGGAACATGGATATTTTGTTGGGATATCACAATATCTCTTATTTAATTAATGCATCTATATACTTGGTAAAGGGTGGAAGGCTCGGCCTTATGCCTGGTGTTTTGTTCCACTCTTGCCGCCCTAGTTTCTGTCATATCGGTGTTATGTTCCCGGATTTTGTGTTCCTTACGCGGTTGGGTTATAATGGGAACCCCTTGATAGTTCGCCTTGAATAAAACTCCTCCAGCAATGCCCAACAATGGTTTTACCATTCGCCACCTAGCCTTTTCTTTCCCTTGCGTTCTGCAGACTCAAGGGTCATCTTTATTTTAACCCCCCCCCCCGGGCCAGTGCTCCTCTGAGTGTTGGTCCAAACTAGAGCCCTGTGCAGCGCCCCCTCGGGGAAACTCGAGGTTTGTTTTTAGTTGTATGGAGCGCTCATCTAAGTGTGCCCTGAGAACGAGATATGTGCAGCTCCTATCGGGATTTGTCGGCACATTCTGGTGGTGTTGCTGGACTTGTTTTACCATTGTCGAGGATGTCTTGTAACCTGGATGCCGAGCCTGATCGGATTGTCTTGGGAGAAGGAATATCCCGTGAGAGCTTGTGATGCGCTAAGTTGGGACACCCCTGCAGGGATTTGAACTTTCGAAAGTCGTGCCCTCAGTTATGGGCAGACGGGAATTTGTTAATGTCCGGTTGTAGAAAACCTGAAGTTGACCTTAATTAAAATACACCAACCACGTGTGTAACCGTGATGGTCTCTTCTCGGCGGAGTCCGGGAAGTGAACACGGTTTTGGAGTAATGTTTGACGTAGGTTGTTCTAGGATCACTTCATGATCATAGTTGTTCGGCCGTGCTTTGCCTTCTCTTCTCGCTCTCTTTTGCGTATGTTGGCCACCATATATGCTAGTCGCTTGCTGCAGCTCCACCTCATACCTTTTTCCCTACCTATAATCTCAAATAGTCTTGATCGCAAGGGTGCGAGATTGCTGAGTCACGTGACTCACAGATACTTCCAAAACCAGCCTGCAGGTGCCGTTGAACCGTGCAGATGACGCAACCAAGCTCAAGGAGGAGCTCGTTAAAGATCTTGTCCTTTATGTTGTTTCGTACTAGCTGATCAGTAGTGGAGCCCAGTTGGGGTCGATCGGGGATCTGTGTAGCATTTGGGTTAGTCTTCTTTTATTTTGGTTCCGTAGTCGGACCTTGATTGTATCTGGATGATGTAATGCTTTATTCATGTAATTGTGTGAAGTGGCGATTGTAAGCGAACTATGTATCTCTTTCCCTTATGTATTACATGGGTTGTGTGAAGATTACCTCACTTTCGACATTGCTTTCAATGCGGTTATGCCTCTAAGTCGTGCTTCGACACGTGGGAGATGTAGCCGCATCGAGGGCGTTACAGTAGAGTGATGAGATCAACATAATAATTCAAGCACCAGATACTCAAGATGTCCATAACCGAGGACACGGCTAACCATGATTAGTTTATACACTCTGCAGAGGTTTGCGCACTTTTCCCCATAAGACTCGAGCTCCTCCGTTGAATTTCTCGCACTACATGATGTTTGAGAAACGGATGACCGAGACACAGTCTTTCAGAAGCATTAACTCTTTACTATGGGTAGACAGTACCACCTACATCCCCTACATCTGCTAGCCTACCACTGAAAGAGGTCACACAATATACTCAACTATGCCAGAGCCCATAATGGCTTGTGGCTGCACACGGAAGTTTCCATCATGAATAACATTATGATCCCTTTGAGCCTGGGTGGCAAACCATAGGATGATCACACGGGTTCCCCGGGATCTTCTTGGACAACACTGGTATATCCCCAGGTTCCCACAACCAATCCACCCAGATGTGTATTAAAGTAGCCACCTTAAGTTCCCTTTGTTAATAATAACTCTCACATCTTTCACGAATTCTCTCAAACCGAACCATGTCTACTAGCATGGCAAAGCAGTATAAGCACAATGTAGAAACACCCAAGGTTTGAAATATAAGACAATAGGTTCCTACCTCATCAACTACTTCCCAATACACACGTGTTATCAAATCCTACTCATGCACTGTTTGAGGGCTGAAACTAATGCATAAAAACTGGGTAATAAAGGGATATGATCAAAGTATTACTTGCCTTGCTGAAGATCGGAAAACCCTAGTGGTTCATAGTAGCAAGCCTCGCATTCCGGAAACTCTATCGTGAACAAACAATAGCATACATAAGCACTCAAGCATAAGGTGCAAAGGTAAAACCCAAAAGAAAATATCTAAACTGAAAGTTCAAGTGAAAAGCTTTAATTTAAAAATGGAATCAATCAAATCGGAGTTATGAAATCAAATTTTCTTGAAACCAAAATTTTCTTGAAACCAAAATTTAAATTTCTAAAATCATGTTCAAGTTCTTTATCTGGATAGAGGGGAACAAGACAAAGATTTTGGTGTTGGTTTCACTGGATTTGGACAAACGAGCAAAAAGTAGCAAAGGTTTAAAGATTAGGGACTAATCTGCGATAAAAGTAATTACAGATAGGTCCCTATCTGAAAAAAACAGGAAAAAAATTATATCGGACGAACATCTGCTAATAGAGACTAATGAACGAAATCATTTGTTAACAGAGAAGAATGGGTGAACATTCGCTAATTAACGAACCCTAAAAAGAAAACCGATCTATAAAAATAAACCGAACTTAATAAAAAATAGGCGGGATTTTCTTCGGTTTTTACCGGTTCGGTGTGGGAAAACCGACGGCGGTGTTCACCGGCAGCGGCGGCGGCGGGCGGCGGGATGGCTCGGGATGGCATGGGGTGGCGCGGCGAGCGGCGCGTCGGGCGGCAGCAGTGAGCGGCGTGGGGCGGCGGCGCAAAGTGGCAGCGGCGGCAGCTCGCGGAGGGGTGGCTCACGGTGGGGCGACTCGACGGGAGGCGAGGCTACGGCGGGCTGAGGAGAGGGGGGCGCGGCTCTTAAAGGAGCCCTGGGGGTCCGTCTTGGGGAGGGGGTCGGTGCGGGCGGCGGGGTGGCGCCAAACTCTGGCGAGTCCGGGTCGGCCATGGCTCGGGGACGGCGGTTGCGGCTGGGCCTTCGGCCTGGTCAAAATAAAATAAATAAAAATCCTAAAATCCCAAAAACAATTTTCACGGTACTCTACTAATATTTATGACAACATGAACATTTTTCTGGGCTAAAATGCAATTTTTAAAAATGTAGTTTTTCCCTAATTTACTCGAATAAAACCTCAAATATAAAAAATTCAAATAAAATTGATTTTTATTTAAAAACTAAATTTCCATTATTTCCTCTGTTTTGAAGAAGTAATATTGTATTCTCTCATTATTTTATTTATTTTGAAATAATCTGCAAATTAATTTCAAATAAAAATCACTTTGATCCAATTTACCAATTTTGATAAATTCAAAAATGTATTTACGAAAACCTCCAACTCTATCAAATGGTCCTTGAGTTGCTTAAGGTCTCTAGGATCAAAACGTCCAAACAAAACAAATTAGAAATGCAAAGAGCATGGATGCAAATGATGACCTAATGATTAACATCCAAATTTAAATTTGGGATGTTACACGCAAGCATCCGCAACTACGAAAAGTATTAAGGTAAACCTAATCGCAGCATGAAACATATGGATCCAAATTAGCCCCTTACGAAGCAACGCATAAACTAGGGTTTAAGCTTCTGGCACTCTAGCAACCCATCATCTTCTTATTACTTGCTAATGTCGTCCCCTAGGCCCAAATAATGGTGAAATGTCATGTAGTCGACGTTCACATAACACCACTAGAGGAGAGACACCATACATCTCATCAAAATATCGAACGGATACCAAATTCACACGATTACTACTCACAAAGGAGAGACTTCTCCCATGTCCTCAGGAACAAACGTAACTACTCACAAAGAATATTCATAATCGAGATCAGAGGAGTATTAATTATCATTAAGGATCTGAAAATATAATCCTCCACCAGATAAACCAACTCGCATCAACTACAATGTGTAAACAACACTACTAGCAACCCACAGGTACCAATCTGAGGTTTTGGGACCAAGATCGAATACAAGATATGAACTAGGGTTTGAGAGGAGATGCTGCTGGTGAAGATGTTGATGGAGATTGACACCCTCTCGATGAGAGGATTCATGGTGATGACGATGGCGATGATTTCCCCCTCCCGGAAGGATATTTCCCTGGCAGAACAGCTCCGCCGGAGCCCTAGATTGGTTCGTCCCAGGTTCCGCCTCGAGACGGCGGCGCTTTGTCCTGAAAGCTTCTCTCTGATTTTTTCCAGGTCAAAACACACCGTAAAGCCAAAGACAGGCACCGGAGGCCTTCTAGGGGGCCCACCAGGTCGGGCGGCGCGCCCAAGGGGGTAGGGTGCGCCATAACAGCCCATAATGCAATAAATATCAATATAAAAGCTTGATGCAAAATGGACGTATGAAGCAGCGAGGCAGGAGCGGCAGAGCAGCAAGCAAGAGCAGCGAGGCAGCAGAGCTGCAGCAGGTCGCGGGGGCGAGAGGGGGGTTTCGGGGTCGCATGCGGGATGCGGTGTGGCAAGGGGGTGGTCGGCGTGTGGCGAAGGGACGCATGTTGGGGAACGTTGCATGTAAAACAAAAAATTCTACGCACACGCAAGATCTATCCATGGAGATGCATAGGTACGAGAGAGGGAGGGCATCTACATACCCTTATAGATCGCTAAGCGGAAGCATTTATCAACGCGGTTGATGTAGTATAACACCTTCACGATCCATCCCGATCAAGTACCGAATGTACGAAACCTTCACGTTCAGCACACATTCAGCTCGATGATGTCCCCGCCTTCTCGATCCAGCAAGAGAGGCGAAGTAGTAGATGAGTTCCGGCAACACGATGGCATGGTGACAGTGGTGTTGAAACTATCCGCAGGGCTTTGCTAAACACAACGGTCAAGGGGCCAGCGGCCAGCCCTAGCCTCCTGCCCTAGGCGCCTCTCCCCTTTCCATATTTGGGTATAGAGGAGAAGGTAGGAGGGGGGCCAGTGGCTTCCCTGCCTAGTCGCCCCCTTTCCTTCCTGGCACGTGGGCAAGGGAGGTGGGGCGTGCCTAGGCCCTTAGGGGATGGGGCGCCGCCCTCCTTTGGCCCATGAGGCCCACCAAGTGCCGGTGTCCTCCTAGAACCCCTTCCCACACTCGGATAAAACTCTGGTGCATTCCAGAACCTTTCGGGAGACCAAATAGTATCATCCTAGATATCAATCTTTACCTCCGGACCATTTCGGAGCTCCTTGTCATGTCTGTGATCTCATCCGGGACTCCGAACAACATTCGGACACCAATTCACATAACTCATATAATACTACATCGTCAATGTACGTTAAGCGTTTGGACCTACAGGGTCGAGAATGATGTAGACATGACCGAGACACTTCTCTGGTCAATAACCAATAGCGGGACCAGGATTCCCATATTGGTTCCTATATATTCTATGAAGATCTTTATTGGTCGAACCTTTATGATAACATACGTAATTCCCTTTATCTGTCGGTATGTTACATGCCCGAGATTCGATCGGCGGTATCTCCATGCCTAGTTCAATCTTGTCATTGACGAGTCTCTTTACTCTTTCCATAATACATCATCTTGCAACTAACTCCTTAGTCACTTTGCTTGCAAGCCTCTTGTGATGTTGTATTATTGAGAGGGCCCAGAGATACCTTTATGTCATATGGAGTGACAAATCCCAATCTCGATTCATGCCAACTCAACAGACACCTTCAAAGATACATGTAGAGCACCTTTATGATCACCCAGTTACGTTGTGATGTTTGACAGCACACAAGGTATTCCTTCGGTATCCGGGAGTTGCATCATCTCATGGTCGAAGGAATATGTATTTGACATTAAGAAAGCATTAGCAATAAACTAAATTATCATATGCTATGCTAAAGGATGGGTCTTGTCCATCACATCATTCTCCTAGTGATGTGATCCCGTTATCAAGCGACAACACATGTCTATGGTTAGGAAACCTAAAACATGTTCTGATCAACGAGCTAGTCTAGTATAGGCTCACTAGGGACACGGTATTTGTGTATGTATCCACACATGTATTTAAGTTTCCGGTCAATACAATTATGGCATGAATAATAAACATTTATCATGATTAAGGAAATACAATAATAACCACTTTATTATTGCCTCCAGGGCATATTTCCAACAGTCTCCCACTTGCACTAGAGTCAATAATCTAACTTACATACTAAGGAATCTAACACCCATAGAGTCTTGGTGCTAATCATGTTTTGCCCACGGAAGAGGTTTAGTCAACGAGTCTGCCACATTCAGATCCATATGTATTTTGCAAATTTCTATGTCTCCATCCTTGACCTTTTCACGAATGGAGTTGAAGCGTCTCTTGATGTGTTTGGTTCTCTTGTGAAACCTGGATTCCTTTGCTAAGGCAATGGCTCCAGTGTTGCACAAAAGATTGTCATTGGACCCGACGCACTGGGACCCAGATTAGATATGAACTCCTTCATCGAGACTCCTTCATGCGCCGCTTCCAAAGCAGCTATGTACTCCACTTCACACGTATATCCCGCCACGACACTCTACTTGGAACTGCACCAACTGACAGCTCCACCATTCAATATAAATATGTATCCTATTTGTGACTTAGAGTCATCCGGATCTGTGTCGAAGCTAGCATCGACATAACCCTTTACGACGAGCTCCTCGTCACCTTCATAAACGAGAAACATATCCTTAGTCCTTTTCAGGTAATTCAGGATATTCTTGATAGTTGTTCAGTGATCCCCTCCTGGATTACTTTGGTACCTCCCTGCCAAACTTATGTCAAGGCACAAATTAGGTCTGGTACACAACATGGCATACATAATAGAACATATGGATGAGGCATAGGGAATGACTTTCATTTTTTCTCTATCTTTTGCCATGCTTGGACTTTGAGTCTGACTCAATTTCACACCTCGCAACACAGACAAGAATCCTTTCTTTGACAGGTCCATTTTGAACTTCTTCAGAACTTTGTCAAGGCATGTGCTTTGTGAAAGTCCTATTAAGAGTCTTGATCTATCCCTATAGATCTTGATGCCCAATATATAAGCAGCTTCACCGAGGTCTTTCATTGAAAAATTATTATTCAAGTATCCTTTTATGCTATCCAGAAATTTTATATCATTTCCAATTAGTAATATGTCATCTACATATAACACCAGAATTGCTACAAAGCTCCCACTAACTTTCTTGTAAATACAGGCTTCTCCATAAGTTTTTACAAAACCATATACTTTGACCACATCATCAAAGCATATATTCCAACTCTGAGATGCTTGCACTAGTCCATAAATGGATCGCTGGAGCTTGCACACTTTGTTAGCACATTCTGGTTTCATCATATACAACTCTTCTTTAAGAAACCTGTTAAGCAATGCAGTTTTGACGTCCATTTGCCAGATTTCGTAACCATAAAATGCGGCAATTGCTATCATGATTCAGAAAGACTTAAGCATCACTACGGGCGATAAAGTCTCATCTTAGTCAACCCCTTGAACTTGTCGAAAACCTTTTGCGACAAGTTGAGCTTTGCAGATAGTGATATTATCATCAGTGTCCTTCTTGTTCTTCTTGAAGATCCATTTATTCTCAACGGCTCGCCGATCATTGGACAAGTCCACCAAAGTCGATACTTTTGTTCTCATACATGGATCCTATCTTAGATTTCATGGCCTCGGCCATTTGTCAGAATATGGGCTCATCATAGCTTATTCATTATTCGAAAGTTCGTTGTTGTCTAACAACATGACTTCCAGGATAGGATTACCATACCACTCTGGCGCGGTATGTGTTCTGGTCGACCTACGAGGTTTAGTAGTAAATTGATCCAAAGTTTCATGATCATTATCATTAGCTTCTTCTCTAGTTGGTGTAAGCGTCATGGGAACAGTTTTCTCTGATGTGCTACTTTCCAATTCGAGAGAATGTATAACTACCTCATCAAGTTCTACTTTCCTCCCAGTCACTTCTTTCGAGAGAAACTCCTTCTCTAGAAATGACCCATTCCTAGAAACAACGATCTTGCCTTCGGATCTATGGTAGAAGGTACACCCAATAGTTTCTTTAGGGTATCCTGTGAAGACACATTTCTACGCTTTGGGTTCGAGCTTATCAGGCTGAAACCTTTTGACATAAGCATCGCATCCCCATGCTTTAAGAGACGATAGCTTAGACTACCCACGGTGGGAGTAACATAGGTGGTAACATCACACATATCTAAGCAAAACATATGATGTGGCGAGTAATTAATGAGGAAAGAGAGGTATGTGGTAACATAGCTAGTTACTGTAACATCACACATACCAAGATAAGATGAGTCTACAACCTAATAATAAAGTTTTGCATGACACCACACACATGTTACTCCCCACTATAGAGGTAGTAACATAGACTAGTAACATATGCCTGTTACTAGTCTAAGTTACTACCCATTGTGACTAGTCTTAGGTTTCTTGCCAAACCACAGTTCATACGGTGTCGTCTCAATGGATTTTGATGGTGCCCTATTTAATGTGAATGGGCTGTCTCTAATGCATAACCCCAAAATGATCAAGGCAATTCAGTAAGAGACATCATAGAACACACCATATCTAATAAAATACGGTTACGACATTCGGACACACCATCAAGCTGTGATGTTCCAGGTGGTGTGAGTTGTGAAACAATTCCACATTGTCTTAAATGAAGGCCAAACTCGCAACTCAAATATCAGCCTCTGCGATTAGATTCTAGAAACTTTATTTTCTTGTTATGATGATTCTCCACTTCACTTTGAAATTCTTTGAACTTTTCAAATATTTCAGATTTGTGTTTCATTAAGTAGATATACCCATACCTACTTAAATCATCTGTGAAGGTTAGAAAATAATGATACCCGCCGCGTGCTTCAACACTCATCGGACCGCATACATCGGTATGTATTATTTCCAATAAGTCATTAGCTCGCTCCATTGTTCCGGAGAATGGAGTTTTAGTCATCTTGCCATGAGGCATGCATGGTTCGCAAGTATCAAATGATTCATAATCAAGTGATTTCAAAAGTCCATATGCATGGAGTTTCTTCATGCGTTTTACACCAATATGACCTAAATGGCAATGCCACAAGTATGTTGCACTATCAGTATAAACTTTGCATCTTTTGGCATCAATATTATGAATATTCATATCATTATGATCGAGATTAAAAAAAGAATAGACCATTCATCAAAGGTTCATGACCATAAATGATATTTCTCATATAAATAGAACAGCCATTATTTTCTGACTTAAATGAATAACCGTCTCGCAATAAATAAGATCCTGGTATATGTTCATGCTCAATGCTGGCACCAAATAACAATTATTCGGTTCTAAAAATAATCCCGAACGTAGATGTAGAGGTAGCGTGCCGTCGGCGATCACATCAACCTTGGAACCATTCCCGATGCGCATCATCATCTGGTCCTTAGCCAATCTTCGTTTATTCCACAGCTCCTGTTTCGAGTTACAAATATGAGAAACCGGACTAGTATCAAATACCCAGGCGCTGCTATGAGCATTAGTAAGGAACACATCAATAACACCTATATCAAATATACATTTGTTCACTTTGCCATCCTTCTTATCTACCAAGTACTTGGGGTAGTTCCGCTTTCAATTGCAGTAGAAGCACTCGGTTTTAGGCTTGGGTCCAGCTTTGGGCTTCTTCATGGGAGTGGCAACTTGCTTGCCATTCTTCTTAAAGTTCCCTTTCTTCCCCTTCCCCTTTTTCTTGAAACTAGTGGTCTTGTTAACCATCAACACTTGATGCTCCTTCTTAATTTCTACCTCCGCCGATTTCAGCATCACGAAGAGCTCGGGAATCATTTTCCTCATCCCTTGCATATTATAGTTCATCATGAAGCCTTTGTAGCTTGGTGGCAGAGAATGAAGAACTTTGTCAATAACACTCCAATTAGAAGATCAATGCCTAGCTGAGTCAAGTGGTTATGATACCCAGACATTTTGAGTATGTGTTCACTGACAGAATTGTTGTTCTCCATCCTGCAGC
This sequence comes from Triticum aestivum, assembly GCF_018294505.1. NCBI lineage: Eukaryota > Viridiplantae > Streptophyta > Magnoliopsida > Poales > Poaceae > Triticum > Triticum aestivum. The sequence continues at coordinate 303,635,981 of NC_057803.1, read as the reverse complement.
TAAAGAACTTGTTGGAAACTTCATATCTCTCAACTCGGACATTTGCTTGAAATAATTAACTTCAACACTCGGAACATCTCATATGATCCGTGGCGCTCAAAACGCTTTTGAAGTCCCGGTTCTAAGCCGTAAAGCATGGCACACTCACTGGTACATCGAGGTGCTATACAAACCTTTTTAACTCCTTTCCACGATGATGTTTTGAACCGTCGCCTAGTGAGTGACTGCGATACGGTTGGGTCCTTCCGACACGGCCTAGAAACCGTCGGGGATAGGCCCTCTTGGCACAAAGGCTGGGGCAAAATGAGCTCGTGCGCGATCGGGCGAGGCATCAAACCCAATCGTTTCCATTCGTATGTACATCCCACACAGTGAATCCCAGAAAAACATTTTCGTTTGTATGTATATCACACATAGTTTTTTCAGTGGAAACGTTTGTGCAAGGTGGCCTAACGCAAACAGTTCTGTGCCGGAAGCCTTGTGTGATTGTTAGTTCATCGAACACGCCAACTTTCTAGAAACCATGTGGGTTGTTTCACTTCATCGCCCACGGTGCTGTCTGAGTAATAGTTTTCTTTTATTCAACTACATCACACATGATCTGATGAAGAAAACTGTGTGGCATTGGTCTATCCATCACAAGCGCTTTTACTGATAGAACCGTTTGCGAATTTCCATGACCCATTTAGCAGGTTTATTAGTTTACAATTAATAATTCCAGTATTACGCAAATTCACATTTCATATCGAACAGCTATTTGCCAATTTCATATCAGGCACATAAATATATTTTAACATCACAGTACGATAGCTACCTGAAAACAACACAGTACATCATATAGCTAGTTCAGCTTCATAAGAACAATATTAGAACAATATATTCATTTCCCTAATCAAGATCATATAGGCTCGTTTTATCCACCTTCTACTTTCTGTTCAATAAGAATCTGTTTTGCAATGGCCAACTGGGAAAGTGCATCCTCCTTCGCCAACACCATCTTAGCAAAGTTTGATTTAAAAATTCTGAGCTCATTCTCCACCTTCCTCTTTTGATTTAGCATCTTCAAATATTCTTTAGCGTTGACAACACTTTAACTAAGCCTACCTCTGTTCTCTTCCTCATACATGCTCCAGAGCTTTGCTAGGCACATCTTCAAAGACTGTGGCCACTCTTGATCAACCCACTCCAAGTAACAACACTTCCGTTCATCCTATAATATTTAAAACTAGATTAGTAACAATTGTAGGGGGAATGGGTTTATAGCAACATAGAAAATCACCAATACTTATTTTGAAAAACTGAAGAAACAGGTTAATTATGACATATCTGAAGGAAATATGCCTTAGCGGCAATAATAAAGTTATTATTTCCTCATGTCATGATAAATGTTTATTATTCATGCTAGAATTGTATTAACCGGAAACTTAGTACATGTGTGAATACATAGACAAATAGAGTGTCACTAGTATGCCTCTACTTGACTAGCTCATTAATCAAAGATGGTTAAGTTTCCTAACCATAGACATGAGTTGTCATTTGATTAAAGGGATCACATCATTAGGATAATGATGTAATTGACTTGACCCATTCCGTTAGCTTAGCACTTGATCGTTTAGTTTACTGCTATTTCTTTCTTCATGACTCATACATGTTCCTTTGACTATGAGGTTATGCAACTCCCGATTACCAGAGGAACACTTTGTGTGCTACCAAGCATCACAACATAGCTGGGTGATTATAAAGGTGCTCTACACGTGTCTCCGATGGTACTTGTTGAGTTGGTATATATCAAGATTAGGATTTGTCACTCTGATTGTCGGAGAGGTATCTCTGGGCCCACTCGGTAATGCACATCACTATAAGCTTTGCAAGCATTGTAACTAATGAGTTAGTTGCGAGATGATGTATTACAAAATGAGTAAAGAGAGTTGCCGGTAATGAGATTGAACTAGGTATTGAGATACCGACGATCGAATCTCGGGCATGTAGCATACCAATGACAAAGGGAACAACGTATGTTGTTATGCGGTTTGACCGATAAAGATCTTCGTAGAATATATGGGAGCCAATATGAGCATCCAGGTTCCGCTATTGGTTATTGACCGGAGACGTTTCTTGGTCATGTCTACATAGTTCTCGAACCCGTAGGGTCCGCACGCTTAAAGTTTGGTGACGATCGGTATTATGAGTTTTTGTGTTCTGATGTATCGAAGGTAGTTTGGAGTCCCGGATATGATCATGGACATGACGAGGAGTCTCGAAATGGTTGATACATAAAGATCGATATATTGGATGACTATATTCGGACACCGGAAGTGTTCCGGGTGGTTCCGGAGAAAATCGGAGTGCCGGAGGGTTACTGGACCCCCCCGGGAGAAATAGTGGGCCTTAGTGGAGCGAGAGAGGGCTGGCCTAGGGCAGGCCGTGCGCCCCTCCCCCTCTGGTCCGAATTGGACTAGGAGAGGGGGGAGGTGCCCCCCTTTCCTTCTCCCTCCCCCTTCCTTTCCCCCTCCTAGTAGGAGTAGGAAAGAGGGGAGTCCTACTCCTACTAGGAGGAGGACTCCTCCTCCTGGCGCGCCTACAGGGGCCGGCTGGCCTTCCCCCTTGCTCCTTTATATACGGGGGCAGGGGGCACCTCTGGACACACAAGTTGATCTGTTGATCTCTCCCAGCCGTGTGCGGTGCCCCCCTCCACCATAATCCACCTCGATCATATCGTAGCGGTGCTTAGGCGAAGCCCTGCGTCAGTAGCATCATCATCATCATCATCACGCCGTCGTGCTGACGGAAATCCCCCGTGAAGCTCTACTAGATCGGAGTTCGTGGGACGTCATCAAGCTGAACGTGTGCTGAACTCAGAGATGTCGTGCATTCGATACTTGGATCGCTCGGATCGTGAAGACGTATGACTACATCAACCGCGTTGTGCTAACGCTTCCGCTTTCGGTCTATGAGGGTACATGGACACACTCTCCCCTCTTGTTGCTATGCATCACCATGATCCTATGTGTGCATAGGAAAAAATTTAAATTTCTACATTCCCCAATAGTGGCATCCGAGCCAGGTTTATGCGTAGATGTTATATGCACGAGTAGAACACAAGTGAGTTGTGGACGATACAAGTCATACTGCTTACCAGCATGTCACACATTGGTTCGGCGGTATTGTTGGATGAAGCGGCCCGGACCGACATTACGCGTACGCTTACACGAGACTGGTTCTACCGACGTGCTTTGCACACAGGTGACTGGCAGGTGTTAGTTTCTCCAACTTTAGTTGAATCGTGTGTGGCTACGCCCGGTCCTTGAGAAGGTTAAAATAGCACTAACTGGAAAAACTATCGTTGTGGTTTTGATGCATAGGTAAGAACGGTTCTTGCTCAGTCCGTAGCAGCCACGTAAAACTTGCAACAACAAAGTAGAGGACGTCTAACTTGTTTTTGCAAGGCATGTTGTGATGTTATATGGTCAAGACATGATGCTATATTTTATTGTATGAGATGATCATGTTTTGTAACCGAGTTATCGGCAACTAGCAGGAGCCATATGGTTGTTGCTTTATTGTATGCAATGCAATCGCCCTGTAATGGCTTCATTTTATCACTAAGCGGTAGCGATAGTCGTAGAAGCAATATTTGGCGAGACGACAACGATGCTACGATGGAGATCAAGGTGTCGCGCCGGTGACGATGGTGATCATGACGGTGCTTCAGAGCTGGAGATCACAAGCACAAGATGATGATTTCCATATCATATCCTTATATTGATTGCATGTGATGTTTATCTTTTATGCATCTTATTTTGCTTAGAACGATGGTAGAATTATAAGATGATCTCTCACTAAATTTCAAGGTATGAGTGTTCTCCCTGAGTATGCACCGTTGCGAAAGTTCGTCGTGCCGAGACACCACGTCCTGATCGGGTGTGATAAGCTTTACGTTCACATACAATGGGTGCAAGCCAGTTTTGCACATGCAGAATACTCGGATTAAACTTGACGAGCCTAGCATATGCAGATATGGCCTCAGAACACTAGAGACTGAAAGGTCGAGCATGAATCATATAGAAGATATGATCAACATAGTGATGTTCACCATTGAAAACTAATCCATCTCCCATGATGATCGGACATGGTTTAGTTGATATGGATCACATGATCACTTAGATGATTAGAGGGATGTCTATCTAAGTGGGAGTTCTTTAATAATTTGATTAACAGAACATTAATTTATCATGAACTTAGTACCTGATAGTATTTTGCATGCCTATGTTCTTGTAGATAGATGGCCCGTGCTGTTGTTCCGTTGAATTTTAATGCGTTCCTTGAGAAAGAAAAGTTGAAAGATGATGGTAGCAATTACACGGACTGGGTCCGTAACTTGTGGATTATCCTCATTGCTACACAGAAGAATTACGTCCTGTAAGTACCACTAGGTGCCAAACCTGCTGCAGTAGCAACACCAGATGTTATGAACGTCTGGTAGAGCAAAGCTGATGACTACTCGATAGTTCAGTGTGCCATGCTTTACGGCTTAGAACCGGGACTTCAACAACGTTTTGAACGTCATGGAGCATATGAGATGTTCCAGGAGTTGAAGTTAATATTTCAAGAAAATGCCCGGATTGAGAGATATGAAGTCTCCAATAAGTTCTACACCTGCAAGATGGAGGAGAATAGTTCTGTCAGTGAGCATATATTCAGAATGTTTGGGTATAACAAACACTTGATTCAATTGGGAGTTAATCTTCCGGGTGATAGTGTTATTGACAGAATTCTTCAATCACTACCACCAAGCTACAAGAGCTTCGTGATGAACTATAACATCCAAGGGATGGATAAGACGATTCCCGAGCTCTTCGCAATGCTAAAGGCTGCGGAGGTAGAAATCACGAAGGAGCATCAAGTGTTGATGGTTAACAAGACCACCAGTTTTAATAAAAAGGGCAAAGGGGAAGAATAAGGGGAACTTCAAGAAGAACGGAAAACAAGTTGTTGTTCAGGAGAAGAAACCCAAGTCCGGACCTAAGCCTGAGACTGAGTGCTTCTACTGCAAGCAGACTGGTCACTGGAAGCGGAACTGCCCCAAGTATTTGGCGGATAAGAAGGATGGAAAGGTGAACAAAGGAATATATGATATACATGTTATTGATGTGTACCTTACTAATTCTCGCAGTAGTGTCTTGGTATTTGATATTGGTTCTGTTGCTAATATTTGCAACTCGAAACAGGGACTATGGACTAAGCGAAGATTAGCAAAGGACGAGGTGACGATGCGCTTGGGAAATGGCTCCAAAGTCAATGTAATCGCGGTCGGCACGCTACCTCTACATCTACCTTCGGGATTAGTTTTAGACCTAAATAATTGTTATTTGGTGCCAGCTTTGTGCATGAACATTATATCTAGATCTTGTTTAATGTGAGACGGTTATTCATTTAAATCAGAGAATAATGGTTGTTCTATTATGGTCATGCACCCTTAAAGAGTGGTCTATTCTTTTTGAATCTCGATAGTGAAGATACACATATTCATAGTATTGAAGCTAAAAGATGCAGAGTTGATAATGATAGTGCAACTTATTTGTGGCACTTCCGTTTGGGTCATATTGGTGTAAAGCGCATGAAGAAACTCCATTCTAGTGGACTTTTGGAATCACTTGGTACTTACGAACCATGCCTCATGGGCAAGATGACTAAACCACCGTTCTCCGGGAGAATGGAGCGAGCAACAGATTTGTTGGAAATCATACATACTGATGTATGTGGTTTAATAATATTGAGGCTCGTGGCGGATATCGTTATTTTCTCACCTTCACAGATGATTTGAGCAGATATGGGTATATCTACTTGATGAAACATAAGTCTGAAGCATTTGAAAAGTTCAAAGAATTTCAGAGTGAAGTGGAAAATCATTGTAACAAGAAAATAAAAGTTTCTATGATCTGATCGTGGAGGAGAATATTTGAGTTACGAGTTTAGTCTTCATTTGAAACAATGCGGAATAGTTTCGCAACTCACGCCACCCGGAACACCACAACGTAATGGTGTGTACGAATGTCGCAATCGTACTTTACTAGATATGGTGCGATCTGTGATGTCTCTTACTGATGTACCGCTATCATTTTGGGGCTATGCTTTAGAGACGGCTGCATTCACGTTAAATATGGCACCATCTAAATCCATTGAGACGACTCCTTATGAACTATGGTTTGGCAAGAAACCAAAGTTGTCGTTTCTTAAAGTTTGGGGCTGCGACGCTTATGTGAAAAAGCTACAACCCGATAAGCTCAAACCCAAATCGTAGAAATGTGTCTTCATAGGATGCCCAAAAGAAACAGTTTGGTACACCTTCTATCACATATCCGAAGGAAAGACTTTTGTTGCTAAGAATGGATCCTTTCTAGAGAAGGAGTTTCTCTCGAAAGAAGTGAGTGGGAGGAAAGTAGAACTTGATGAGGTAACTGTAGCTGCTCCCTTATTGGATAGTAGTTCATCATAGAAACCAGTTCCTATGACACCTACACCAATTAGTGAGGAAGCTATTGATGATGATCATGAAACTTCAGATCAAATTACTACCGGACCTCATAGGTCAACCAGAGTAAGATCTGCACCAGAGTGGTATGGTAATCCTGTTCTGGAGGTCATGTTACTAGACCATAATGAACCTACGAACTATGTGGAAGTGATGATGAGCCCAAATTCCACAAAATGGCTAGAAGCCATGAAATCTGAGATGGGATCCATGTATGAGAACAAAGTGCGGACTTTGGTTGACTTGCCCGATGATCGGCAAGCCATCGAGAATAAATGGATCTTCAAGAAGAAGACAGACGCTGATGGTAATGTTACTGTCTACAAAGCTCGACTTGTTGCGGAAGGTTTTTGACAAGTTCAAGGAGTTCACTACGATGAGACGTTCTCACCCGTAGCGATGCTTAAGTCCGTACGAATCATGTTAGCTATTGCCGCATTTTATGATTATGAAATTTGGCAAATGGATGTAAAGACTGCATTCTTGAATGGATTTCTAGAAGAAGAGTTGTACATGATGCAACCTGAAGGTTTTATTGATCCAAAGGGTGCTAACAAAGTATGCAAGCTCTAGCGATCCATTTATGGACTGCTGCAAGCCCCTCGGAGTCGGAATAAACATTTTGATAGTGTGATCAAAGCATATGGTTTTATACAGACTTTTGGAGAAGCTTGTATTTACAAGAAAGTGAATGGGAGAAGCCTGTATTTCCTGTGTTACAAGGTGTGAAGTTGAGTAAGACTCAATGCCCGACCACTGCAGAAGATAGATACAGAGAAAATGAAAGATGTTCCCTATGCTTCAGCCATAGGCTCTATCATGTATGCAATGCTGTGTACTAGACCTGATGTGTACCTTGCTATTAGTTTAGCAGGGAGGTACCAAAGTAATCCAGGAGTGGATCATTGGACACGATCAAGAACATCCTGAAATACCTGAAAAGGACTAAGGATATGTTTCTCGTTTATGGAGGTGACAAAGAGCTCATCGTAAATGGTTACATTGACACAAGCTTTGACACTGATCCGAATGATTCTAAATTGCAAACCGGATACGTGTTTATATTGAACGGTGGAGTTGTCAGTTGGAGCAGTTCTAAACAAAGCGTCATGGCGGGATCTACGTGTGATGCGGAGTACATTGCTGCTTCGGAAGCAGCAAATGAAGGAGTCTGGATGAAGGAGTTCATATCCGATCTAGGTGTCATACCTAGTGCATCGGGTTCAATGAAAAAAATTTGTGACAATACAGGTGCAATTACCTTGGCAAAGGAATCCAGATTTCACAAGAGAACCAAGCACATCAAGAGACGCTTCAATTCCATTTGCGATCAAGTCCTGATGGGAGACATAGAGATTTGCAAGATACATACGAATATGAATGTTGCAGACCCGTTGACTAAGCCTCTCTCACGAGCAAAACATGATCAGCAGCAAGGCTCCATGGGTGTTAAATCATTACTGTGTAATCTAGATTATTGAATCTAGTGCAAGTGGGAGACTGAAGGAAATATGCCCTAGAGGCAATAATAAAGTTATTATTTCCTCATGTCATGATAAATGTTTATTATTCATGCTAGAATTGTATTAACTAGAAACTTAGTACAAGTGTGAATACATAAACAAACAGAGTGTCACTAGTATGCCTCTACTTGACTAGCTCATTAATCAAAGATGGTTAAGTTGCCTAACCATAAACATGAGTTTTCATTTGATTAACAGGATCACATCATTAGGAGAATGATGTGATTGACTTGACCCATTCCGTTAGCTTAGCACTTGATCGTTTAGTTTACTGCTATTGGTTTCTTCATGACTCATGCATGTTCCTATGACTATGAGGTTATGCAACTCCCGATTACCAGAGGAACACTTTGTGTGCTACCAAACGTCACAACTTAACTGGGTGATTATAAAGGTGCTCTACAGGTGTCTCCGATGGTACTTGTTGAGTTGGTATATATCAAGATTAGGATTTGTCACTCCGATTGTCGGAGAGGTATCTCTGGGCCCACTCGGTAATGCACATCACAATAACTCTTGCAAGCAATGTAACTAATGAGTTAGTTGCGAGATGATGTATTATGGAACGAGTAAAGAGACTTGCCGGTAACGAGATTGAACTAGGTATTGAGATATCGACGATCGAATCTCGGGCATGTAACATACCGGTGACAAAGGGAACAACGTATGTTGTTATGCGGTTTGCCGATAAAGATCTTCGTAGAATATGTGGGAGCCAATATGAGCATCCAAGTTCGCTATTGGTTATTGACCGGAGACATGTCTTGGTCATGTCTACACAGTTCTCGAACCCGTAGGGTCCGCACGCTTAAAGTTCGGTGACGATCGGTATTATGAGTCTTTGTGTTTTGATGTACCAAAGGTAGTTCGGATTCCCGGATATGATCACAGACATGACAAGGAGTCTCGAAATGGTCGAGATGTAAAGATCGATATATTGGACGACTATATTCGGACACCGAAAGTGTTCCGGGTGGTTTCGGAGAAAACCGGAGTGCCGGAGGGTTACCGGACCCCCCCCCCCGAGAGAAACAGTGGGCCTTATGGGCCTTAGTGGAGAGGGAGGGCTGGCCAACGGCAGGCCGCGCGCCCCTCCCCCTGTAGTCTGAATTGGACTAGGAGAGGGGGTGGCGCCCCCCTTTCCTTCTCCCTCTCCCCCTTCCTTTCCTCCTCCTAGTAGGAGTAGGAAAGAGGGGAGTCCTACTCCTACTAGGAGGAGGACTCCTCCTCCTGGCGCGCCTACAGGGGCCGACAGGCCTCCCCCCTTGCTCCTTTATATACG